>NW_006203607.1:852908-862048 GCF_000334495.1 Tupaia belangeri chinensis | reverse complement strand
TATATGTGTACAATAACATATTCTCTCTCTCTACGTGTGTATATGTGTACAATAACATATTCTCTCTCTCTACGTGTGTATATGTGTACAATAACATATTCTCTCTCTCTGTGTATATGTGTACAATAACATTCTCTCTCTCTACGTGTGTATATGTGTACAATAACATATTCTCTCTCTCACACACACACGCCTTTTTTTTTTCAGATTCCAATTCACTTTTGCATACTGAAGACTCTGAGAAGCTCTGTAGTATAAGGCCTTTAAACTTTCCCCAAAGTACTTGGCTATAGAACTTTTAGTTTCTCTGTAACACATTTTTGTAACCCGTGGCGCTCGTGTTCCACAAACACCCACGGGAAATGCTGAATCCCTCTCATTCACGAGATCGGAGATGGTTGAACGTGCAGAGCCTATCCTGGAACGGACTTCCCACCCTCCTAAACACTAAGTGCTTCCTGACACCCGGGACGATGGCTTCCTGTCCACCGGGCATCTTTTGCCTCTTCCTTATTTCAGGGTGACACCAAATGCCACATGCCATGGTGATGTGCACAGTGGCCACAAGCCCTCTGGACACATCAGGATTCCAGGCTTCCCAGATGGCCTACCTGTGCCTGGTCAGCTGGGGGTGAGCCTGGACTAGTGACATGCTCAGTGATTTTCAACTGCTGGGTCCCCAGAAACTCACCTAAGCTAAGCTATTTGTTTTTTGTAACACACACACACACACACACACACACACATATGTATATATACATATTTTTTTTTGTTTTTGAGAGAGATTTTTGCTATAGGGCCTGTGTGCTCACCAGAGACGCAGAAAGAGATAGAGAGACAGAAAGTGAGAAATTGCCTCCCGGGGAGGATGGTCGTGCCCCAATCCCTTCTCCTCCATTTTCCTCTCAGGATCTTGGGCACACATCCCTAGTGTGTTTAAAGACTCTGGGTCCGGAACTTGAACTGCAGTATGCCACGTGGGAGTCCGGCGATGTAGCCATCACACCATCTGCTAGCCTGGTCAAGCCGCTTGTTTTGTAAATGGGGAATCAGGCTCCATACCTCAGAGTCCCTCAGCCCGTCTTGTTTCTTCGTCCCACGAGACACCTCTCCTTGGGCCTGAGTGCTTTCTACTGTAACAGAAACCCAGTCACCACCTTGAAAGGCCTTCCCAGTTCTCAGAGCCTGTTCCCACGACCTTGCACTCGGCCACTGTCACTCTCACAGGCACTTGCTGTAGCTCTGCAAACAAAACAAGGCTTCCTTCTGTCTCTTACAGCATCAAGTGAAAACGAGCTGGTGAGCTCTGACCCGATAGAAAGGCAGACTGGCATAACCTAAAATATAGATTATATGGTATACTTGAAATTCACTTGCGGGCAGTTCCTGGGGAGACACCGAGAGAAGGTGCCTCCTCCAGGGTGGTTACAAGCCCTGGTTTGCAATTCTGTTCTTTGTCACAGGCAACCTGAAGTAGCACGCTGGTGAGCAGCAGCAGAGACTCAATTACTGACCCTTTATGGCTTGTCCAGAGAAACCTGAGGAGGCTGGCTAGTAGGCCACAGGGTGCATGCGCTCACTGGACGAAAACACACAGAGAAAGAACGAGAAAGTCAGAAATCACCACCACCCCCAGGAGGGATGGACACCCGCAACTCCTTCTCCTCCACTCCCCTCTCGGGATTTTGGGCACACACACACACGTGTCGGGTGTGATTTTCAAGCCACCGGATCCAGGGCTCAAACCATGGAGTTGGCCATGTGGGAATCCAGCTGTCTTCACCTCCACACTACCTGCTGGCCCATGTTCATTTATTTTTAAATAAACTTTCACCTTGGAGTAATTTTAGATCAACATGGAAGTTGTAGAGAAAGAGAGGACAGAGACCCATCTACCCTCTCCCCACTTCCCTTTAATGTGAACATCTCATATAATAATGAATATTTGTCAGAACGGAGGCATCAACGCTGTGACATGACTTGTAACTCGACGATAGGCCTTGTTCCTATCTCGCCAGCTTTTCCACTAACGTCCTTTTTCTGTTCCAGGATCCAATCCAGGATGCCACATGGTATTTCATCGTCATGCCTCCTTAGACGAGGGATTTATTTTTGTTTCTGAGGAAGAGCTGTCACTCTCCGCTGCAGGCGCGGTGGTGTGCTGGGTACCGTGGTGGCTCCCAGCTGCCCACAGGGAAACACGCGGGTCTGCCGGGCAGAGGTCTGGGTTTGCGTGTGCACTCTGCCCATTGCTTGCAACATAGGCCTGAGCTTGTCGCTCCAGCAGCCTGGCTCTCCGATTCCCCATCCGCCGTTTAGAGAGGATACCGTCTGCCCTGCCAGAGGGCTGAACGAGACCATCTATGCAGACAGGCACTTTGACGGCTCACAGCCCTTCCCGCAGCTGCTCAGGGGTATGGTGGTGCGACGATTGTCACTCAGTGGGCTCGGTATACTGTCCCTAGAGCAGGACAGCAGATCGGAGCTGCCGGGCTGGCCACTTTAGCTTCCAGTAAGCCATTTCCATAGACGTCCATGGACCGCTCCCCCCACCCCAAAAAAGGACATTTTCAAATTCATCTGTTCAGTTCTACACCTCCTTCAAGGCAAGGGTCACACGCACGGCACCCTAGCAGTGATTCTGGCCCAGAGCACCATGCATGAAAGAGCCCCCCAGATCCTCCCCTGGCGTTCTCTAAGACCCCATCCTGTTTCAATTTTCTCCAAGGCACTTACCCCATCGGCAAACCACATCTCTGCACTTCTGTGTCTGCTGCCAACCTCCCCCCCACCCACCGGCTAATCTAGCTCTACGCTGTGGGTTTTGGTCACTGCTGTATCCCAGAGCCTAGAACAGTGCCTGGCATGCAGTAAGAGCACAACTGTTTTAAGGGACTGACCGCTTGATTTTACTCGGCCACCTCGCCTCCATCCTGATAAACCGAAAACTACTCTTCCCATTCAAACATACTATTGAATTCAAATAAGAGAAAATCTATTTCGGAAGCAGGTGGTCTGGAGCTTTTGGGGTCTTCTTCAAGGAAAAGCAAGAGTACTGCTCATCTTTAAATTTAATGCCATTAACGTCCCTTCTCTTGCCTCCTCTCCCAAGAGCACCTCTGCCAATTAGAAACCACAGTCTCTCCCTGGGTCAGAGCCTGTCTGCTGGCCTCTCCACATGATCAATCCCAGTTGAGTCCATGCTAGGAAAAGTTGGTGAAGCCCCCAGATCCTGCCAGTCTACAGAGCATGTGTACATGAAAGCCCACAGACTTCTCGGAGCAGAAAGAAACCCAGGACATCCTGCAGGCCAGCCTGTAGATGAGGACATTGAGGTCCAGAGAGGGGAGAGAACTGGTAAATGACACACAGCGACTTAGTGGCAGGTTGAGAAACGGAACCCAGGACTCCCGGCTCTGCACCCCGGCCCCTACTCCTCTGTGGGATGGAGCCACTTTCTCACACCCACCTTTCACCAGGGGGCGTGTGCTTATTACCTAAACCACCATCTGACTGTCTGCCTACACCTGGCAGTACATTGCTGGGTGCTTGAACTTGGGCGGTGATGGATTGAGTGACCCTCCAAAAGCAGCAATGCACACAGGAGCAAAGGACCAGACAGAAGGAAAAGGTGTAGCATTTGTCGGAGACCAGGTAGCTCATAGCATCTCACCTAACCTATAGTGGCCTCCAACGAGTCATTATAACTGCATTTTCTAATGAGGGAAAAGAACTTAAAAAGGCAGCAAGTCACACAGCAACGAGCAGCAGGGCCAACACCGGAGTCGAGGGCCTTCCGGTAACAAGCCCCTCCATCAGAGACGCTAAAACCTAGACAGTTCTCCAGAGAGAGTTAGGTTCTTAAGATAACAGGAGATGCCTCTGGTGCTATAATCAGAACGAGCCCTGTCTAGAGAGGAGGAAACTGAGCTGGAGAGGAAATGCAACTTGCCCATGGCCATGTGGCTACCGGGATGCTGGGTTTGTGGACTCTGAGCTTCTTGAAGATAAGGCCCCCTCCCAATGCTTAGCCCGGAGCTGAGCCCATGGAGGGACTCACTCCACCGTGGAATAAATGAAGAAATGAGTGAAGTGAGAGTGCCATCCTGGGCTCCCACAAGTCAGGTGTTGGCCCCCAAGACCCCCACACCTCAGCCTCAGGAATGGGAGACCAGGCTGCTGGAGGTGAGCCTGAACTCAACTGACCTCCGAACCCCACGTCCCCCTCTCTGAGCCCATCGGTCCCTATGAGACGTGGGCAGCGGTGCTGGTCCTGGTCCCCATTCTGCCTTCAGCTCTCCACCAGGAACAGGTCATTCTTCGGCCCCAGGACTGGTGTATGTGACTTAGACTGGACCCTCTGCCCAAAAGGCTGATGTTGGGGGCAAACCGGCCCATTTTATTGACTCCCTTTAGTTGTGGCAATTCACAAATCCTGTAGTTCTTATCATTCAATTTGATAACAACTGAAATTGTGCATTGTTTATTGCCCACCTATGATAGCGTGCCAGGCACAGGAATATACTAAGACATCTACGTGGGTGGTCTCCTATAACCCACACGGCCACCTCATGGGTGAGTGTGAGCATCCCCACGTTCCAGGAGAGGAAACTGAGGTGCAGGAGAGCTACAGGAACCTGGCCAAGGTACAGGGCTAGAAACAGGAAGTCCAGACGCAGGGCCGTGGGCCCACACACTGCCCCGCTCCCCATGTGGCTGCTGTGGGCCTGGGACAAGGGGTTGGAACACAGCTGAGGACAGAGGGAAATGGGAGGTGGATGGAAGGCCTGCCAGACCCCAGGGCATCCCGGGGGAAGGGCTCGTCAGCCCCAGGAGGAACACCTAGCGCTTCTCCACAATGCTGTGCCCACGAGCTCTGGATCAGACATTCACGGTGAACTTGGAATTCTTGTTAAAGGCTCTCAGGTGACAGTGAAGTACCCCCAGTTATGAACCACTGCTCTGGGGCTGGCAGACTCTGGACCCCCACATGGCCAACTGTGCTTCAAGTTCTGCACTTGGGCAGCCCAAAACTCATGCCGGATGCATGTATGTGCATGCCCAAATGCCAGGATGAGAATAACGGAGAAGGGATTAAGGCTTGGTCATCCACCTTCGGAAGAGATGTCTCACTTTCCCTCTCACTGTCTCTGTCTCTCTGTCTCTCTAGTAAGCACATCATGTGCCCTATGGCAAAAACCTAATAATAATAAAAAAAGAACCACTGTTCTGAGTTCTCAGATCATTTTCTGACATCTACACCCTCTTCCAAAATATTTAAGAAATATGTCCATTAGTTTACAAAGAATATCATGCCTCAGAATCCCTAAGACCTGACAATTCTAGGATTTTCATCAAAGCAATAACCCAGGTCATCCACAAGTGGGGTGTGAAGCCTTGCCTTCAGTAACCATGGCCAAGTGTTTCCAAATGGTGTGATGTTTATGAGGACTCTGGAGCCCAGAGTCCTGGATCTGAGTCCTAGCTCTGCACCCTCCTGAGCTCAGGCATAGCAACTCCACACGAGTGACAGTTATTAAACACCTACTGTGTGCCCAGAGCCCAGGCTGGGATGACAGGATACAGAAGGGGTCAAAAAAGTCATAATCTCTCCTAGCCCTGATTCTTCCTCCATAAAATGGGAGCCCACAGTTAGAAGTGCCCACTTCCCATGTGCCCAGCCCTTGGTGTGCGAGGCGGGAGGCCCTCCCGTAACCCTGCTCTGCAGCAGAGGAAGCAAGGACTCAGAGGTGAAGTGGCCTGGGCGAGCCTGCAGAAGTGTGTGGCAGTGTCTGAGCTCGGCACCCCTCCCCCTCCTCCTCGCCACTTGGCAGCCGAGTCCACAGAGTGAACGGGATAATAAGAGAGAGTGCTCTGCCGCCGATCAGGATCCACACAGCTGTATGACATCATGGTTATTAATAATGGAAGCCGCACAACCCATTCCCGATCCCTCCGGATGGACCACCTGAACTGCCTCGAACCTCATGCAAACAGAGCATCGACTTCTATAATGGCAGAGCTGGGGAGGGGCCTCAGGAGTGCAACCCTTTCCTCATTTACAGGGGTGGGGGTGGATAAAATGGAGAAGGCAGCCTCCTGAGCAAGCAGAGGCAGCCCCCCACCCCCGAAGCCCAGGGTGCTTGCGTTTGGTTTTAGGGATCAAACCAGGAAGTTCATTAGGTCCCAGATCAAAGCCCAGCAGTCGCTCTCTCCAAAGAGTGTCAGCAAGGGACGCAGCACTGAACTGCAAGGGTGGCCTCTCCAAGGTCCCCAGGCCAGCTCCTTCCTGCTACAGGGCCTTTGTACCTGCTGTCCTTCAGCCTGGAATATTCTTTTCCCGGGCTTTGCATGGCTGTTGCCTTTTCGTTATTCAACTCTCGGGGCAAATGTCGACTCCTCAGAGAAATCCCTGGGCTCTGTATTTAGCACCCCCCTTTTCTCTGACACCCTCTACCACACTGCCCTGCATGACTCTGTTCACAGTGTGCATCACTGTTAGTGTGAGCTGGTCCATTACTATTCATTCTCTCCTTCCCCTCCAGAATGCAGGCTCCACGAACAAAGGGATTAAATTGTTTTCACTGCTACAATCCCTAGAAAGGTGCCGAGGGTCCAACAGACACTCGGCAACATGGGCAGCGGATCCCCCTGGAAGCTGTCCGGGTCCTAGCCATCCTAGCAGCCAGCAGACACTCACCCGCTCATCATAAGCTTGTGGGACCTCTCCTCCATGCCATGCATTCTGCTAGGTGCCGGGGTGCTTGCCCTCCCAGTGCTTTGACAGCTGACTAAAACAAACAACACAGCAGAAGCCAGCGCGGTGGCTGTCCCATCATATGCAATCAAACAATAGCCGACCAATACCAGCAGAAAATGGGAGGGACTGGGAAGAACTGAGGAAACGCAGTTGGCTTGGCCCTTCCAGGGCTCCTCAAGTGCTCTGTACTCATCTCAGGGAGCTAGCACCAGGCACCTCCTCTCAGCGCTGGGGACATGGGGACAGGGGACATGCCCATTGCCATGAGCACCTTTCATCTGCAGCCTAGAACACAGCAGGATGGATGTGTGTGTGAGACCATGTGCGTAGGAGTGAATGTGTGAGTGTGAGTAAGTGTACAGTATTGATCGTGCAAGAGTGTGGAGGAGTGGGCGTGCGTATGCATGGGAGTGGATCTGTGTGCAGCAGGGGGTATGCGATGAGTGTACAGGACCCAGTGTGTTGACTTGTGTGTGGACGTGTGGAGCAGATGTGTGTTTGTGTGCATGAGCATGTAGGAGTGCACACATGTATATATGTGTATGTGTGAGGGATGGGTGGACGACTACATAGGTTCTACATCCAGTTGGACTTCACATACTAAAGTTCCAGAAACAATGACATGGGAGGTACCAGATCGTCACTAATTCATTCGGAAGTAAATCATTTTCAAATATGCTCTGCAGAGTGTCCACAAAGCAGCAAGGCTGGCTTGAGAGTTCTCAACTTTTGGACGTAGTCCTGGGAGGTGAGTGCACTGGGTGGGAAGTCTGGTTCTGGTCCCTGCTGTACCAGTAACTACTGGCTGATCGTGGGTCTCCGTTCAGCTGCATGATATCAGAGGAGCCACTTACCTGCTCCAGGTTTCTGCTTACTTTCCATTAAAAGAGAGTGACTAGAACTTAGCTCACAAAGTTTGGTTGCAACTCCACATCATCTCTATGGGGAGCCCCTGACCCAAGATTGGCCCCAGAGTCAACTACAGAAGTGCTGGGTTTGACAGTCAAATGGGTTCTTTTATTGCAGGATTTCTCAGAGCCTTTAACTTGTCACCATGAGTTGTGATTGGCCAGATGGGTGATGGGTGAGTTTGGAGCACCTGCCAGACCTTGTCCAAGAGGGAAAAACTGCTCCTGGAATAGCTTTCAGAACTGATACTCCACAGGAAACACGGTAAAAAGTCTGCCAGCAGGCACATAGGATACTTAATCCCCCCCGTTTTGCAAATGACGGAACAGAAATGGTGCCGGGAGCCACAGAGCAGCGCCATGACCAATACCCGCCTAGAAAGCACCCAGACCACGAAAGGGCATGTGCACAGGGCTTCCCATTTACACATTTTCCCTTATATGATCTCGATTCTCCCTGACCACATACCTCTGAGGACACGCATTCCCATTTTTTCAGATGATAAAACAAGCCGGAAAGGAAGAAACCTGGCTAGAGTCACTAAGTAACTTGGCTCTATCAGTTTCTCCTATGCCCTTGATCAAACCGTCAATAAATATAGTCCATTTTTATAGATAGACAATTGTAGCTACTAAGCAGAGACCCCTGCGCAATGTCAAGGTTGATGCCACTGCACCTGTTTGCAGCCACCAGCTGTCCAGAGCTCAAGCACCCTGCACTGGCTAAGTGGGGGAGGGTGCTCCCAGAAAAGCACATGGGACAGGAGCAGCTCTGGAAACACCCAGGCCATGAGGCTTGGAGTAGCTCCCTGCTGACTGCCACACCCTCCTGCTCATGCCCGCTACACCCCCTTGGGCTGTACCCCAGTGCCAGATGCCATTCTGCAAGAGGTTGGAGGAAGCCAGGGCAAGCCTAGTTTAACTCAGTCCTGGTGAGCCCAAGAAGCCCAGGGCTGGTGGACTCCGACAGTCTGAAGCTGCCTGCCTCCAGGGGGAAGTATCGCCTGGGCTGCCACACCATTCGGCAGTTCCCACCGGTTTGCCGCGTCCCGCCGGGAACAGCGTGCAGGTGAGCGGCCACGTGGGGTGCGGGTCCGGGTGTGACACAGGAGGCTATGCACGCCGACGGCAGCGAATGAGGATGTGCCAGGCGCCAGTGTGCGAGAGAAGTGTGCGAACGCGGGAAGGCATGTGTCACCCTAGGGTGGTGACAGAAGTAGTGTCTGGGAAACGCTGGCGGACAGCGTGTGCACCACACAGCGCAGGCTGCCCAGGAGTAGGGGTCTCGGTGTTGGCACCGATGCGCTCCCACACACGCGCCCGCGCCCTGCCCTCTCTCACCCGCCCGGTTCCCTCCGTTCCCCCGGCTGCCCGCCTGGGCCAGGCGGGCGGCTGGGCAGTGCCCGGCGCCCGTGCTGGCAGGCCTCGGCGGGGCGCGGCGCACTCAGGGCTTACCTGCGGGCGGCCGCGGC
>NW_006203607.1:844871-851669 GCF_000334495.1 Tupaia belangeri chinensis | reverse complement strand
GCGTCCCTCGCCACCCCCAAAGTGCGTGCTCCAGCCTTCCTCCCAGCTGCCAGCCCCTGCGGGAAGCCGACGCTCCCAGGCGGGAATCCGCTTTAATGAGCACCAGGCGGAGAGGGCCTGCCTGGGCCTCCCTGGGCTCCAGAGGGACTGGGATAAGGGGAGCACCCGGGGCTTCCCAGTGGCTGGACTTTACCAGAAGCTGCTGGATGCCAGGGGCTGAGTCACTGTAGTCCGCACTCTGACCAGTCCCAGCCAGGCCCCCCGTGGCTGGCAGATGTGCCTCCCTGAGGACCCCTCCATGATCTGCCTAAAGTGACCCTGCCAGAGCCCGGGGAGACTCTGGGTTGGGCTGACTCCAGGACTGGCCTGTCTGTCCAGGAACGACCTCAGGAAGAGGTTTTGGGGGTGAGTGGTGAGGCCATGGAGTTGAGGGGCTCAGGTCTAGAGTGAGGCAAGCTAAGAGCCTAGGGTGCAAAATGCAAAGAGTCATTTCCTCTGCCCACCATGAAAGTCCAGGGCCCTGGGGGCAACTGACACCACAGTAGACCAGTGCTTCCAGGAAGGATTCCAAGCTTCCTGTGGCTTCCAAGTGATGGCTTCAAGTCATCTGGGTCCGAGGGAGGGGCAAGTAGCCCTGGAGATTTCTGTGCCTTCATACAATAGCTCTGGCAGAGTCACGCCCCCTCCCAAAGCCAGGTCAGCAAACTGACCCCTCCCAGGGCACCAGCTTTAATGGGGGTACCCTGACTTCTTAAGGGGCAGTACACTCCTGGGAGTGGGAGAGGAAGCCAGGGCTCCGGGCCTTGCAGGGCATGAAGGCAGGCATGGCTGCAACTGGACTTGGGCTCTCACAGAAACACACAAAACTGCACCCCTGCTGACCAGTTCTGGGTGTCACCACCATGCCAGTCTCCCCAACATCTACCAGCTCCCAGAGCCCAGTTCTAGTGCTGACTGGCTCTTCCCCTTTCTGACAAAGCCCCAAAGGGCAGGACCACACGCCCTGGTCTGGCATGCCTGGCTCCAGTGAGCAGCTGCATCCCCTGCGGCTCAGCCCCCATGCCCTGTTCCTGGCCACATGCTCGCCCTCGCCCCACGCACCATACACTTTGCAGTTTTCATTACTCGGGGCTTTGCCCAGCTCTCCCTGAATTGGAAATGCTCCCGCCTCTGTGCTCCATATTCTCCATCAAGTCTGTGGTTGATACACATAGATTTTTTTTTTTTTTTAGAGGTTTTTGCTATAGGGCGCGTGCGCTCACCAGACAGACAAGAGAGAGACAGAGAGACAGAAAGCGAGAAATCATCCCCTGGGGGGATAGTCACGCCACAATCCCTTCTCCTCCATTCTCCTCTTGGGATCTTGGGCACACACACACATGCACCCGGCATGAGTTTTAAGCCACCGGGTCCGGGACGCGAACCATGGTCAACTACGTGGGAGTCCAGAGATATAGCCATTACTCTAACTGCTGGTTCCTGATACACATAGATTTCTGAGGTAGGACAACTGGGGTGGGGTTGAGACGGACCCCTGCCCCTCACCCACTCCTGCTCTGCCCAACTGTCTGCCTACTGTTCTGGCTAGCAACAGCTCCAGGCCGAGGACATAGGCACCTTGTTATAATTCATACGCCCAAAGAGGACTTCTCGTCACTCACACCAGGGCTCAGATGACAGCCTTGCTCCAGGCCCAGGTTAGTATCCCTCACCTCTGTGAGGGGTGGCCCCACCAGGCTCTCCCAATGTATTTAGTCACCCTCCTGTGCAGACAGAGGCAACTCCATGATCCTGCCTCTGTGGACACGCCCATCAGCCTGGATGCAGTCAGCCAGATCCGAACTGCAGGAACCTTTCAGGCCTGATTCTTCCCTCCTGCCAGGACTGACCAGTTTACAAATGTCTGTGAAGTGAATGAATGATCCTAGGGCCCAATCTCAGGACACACCTGAGGAGGGGCAGAATTATCCAACTCAGAACTGGGCCCATGGCTCCAGGGTCATGGGCAGGGATGGAAGGGGGTTCTCAGGTAGGCTGGACAGAATGCTCAGGAGGTAGGCCGAGGTGCCTCCCCTGGAATGGCTGGCCTGCAGAGGTCCTCTCCCTGGATGGCTCCTGTGTTCCAACTTTCCATGGCATTTAGCTTGCTCCTCCTTCTCTTGGCAAACTCCTCTACAGCCACAAGGCAGGCTGGGACACCCCCATGCAACCTCCAAACACACAGAGACCTGCACTGACTGTAAGGAAGGCAGAGGGGAGAGCATCTTCCCGTACCAGACATGGTCCTGTTTGAGGCCCCTGAACCCTCCAAGCCACACGGGCCCTTCCAACCACCACTCTCCTCCAGACCTGGCATGTCAGCTGGGAAAGCCCTCACTTAGCTCCTCCCACAAATAAAACCACCACCCCTCCCCACCTCAGGGCTTGGCCCCCACTCCAATTCTGGTGCCAATTAGATGCCAGGAGGTCTTCAGGACTCCAGCCTCACAGGGTTGGGGACAGGCAGTTCTGCTTCCAGGCTAGCAGCCTGCTAGCCGTAAACCACTCGCTCTGTAAACCACCCCCTCCACCATGAAGTCCGGGATACCGCTCCTGCTCTGTAGCTGGTGGGACCCAGCTTAGAAGGCAGGTGGTGCCAGGTGCCAGTTTCTTCCTATCAGGCCTATGCCTTGGGTATTACTGGGCCAGGTCTTGAGAAAGCCCCAGCATTTGGCCCTGGGGGCCTTCCCACATTCCTTCATTCCTCAAACATGAATCAGGCATCTTCCCTGTGCTGGGAACATGCAACACCAAGCCCGTGTTCCGGGAGCTCCATCCAAGGATGCAGACTGACAGGTAAATAGATAGCCCAGTGTAGCTGGCTAAATGCTCCACAGCTGTCTGCCAAGCCTGGGGCGGGTGTGTGTGTGTGGGGGGGATACGAGAGGCGGAGGTAAGATTCATCTTGCGTCTAGGGCTACAATTCAAGAAGGTCATGGTCCAGGTGTCCTAGGCTAGAATTCTAAATGCTTGTTTCCATGGAAATGCTGTACACACACACACACACACACACACACACACCCATACACATACACATACACATACATGGCCCAGCTCTGCTGTAAAGCTAGCATCATGCCCTGGACTTCACAGGCTAAAAGAGATTGGAGCAGAGGGTAGGACTGGAACCCCACCAAAAAGGCTGCTTCTCTTTGAAATTTTATTCCCAGCTCCTAAAACCAAATCCCAGGTAGACTTTTGGACACTCAGTTGTTTCTAAGGAGCCAGGGACTGCCACGGTGTTCTTAACAGCACATTCAAGGAGGGGCCGAGCCCCCCGTAAGCGCCCTGTGGGCCCTCGGGGTTCCTTGTGTTTAGGGCTCATACCTACTTCTCATTCCATCCCCCTCGTCACCCCCCACCTGCCATGGCTTTGATTTCTAGACTCCAGTGCTTTGCGTGTATTGCATTTGTGTGTGCGTGCACACACTCGTGCAGTCTCTATATAGATCTGTTGCACACCTGAAGCTTTTCTCCTGGGAGAGAGGCCTAGAGGATCTTCCGATTCATGGGCATCATCCCCTGAGGGCCCCAGACTCCCGCCATTCTCTCTGCCCAGTGTGAGAACATGTTTCTACTTCCTGTCTCAGTCCTTCATCTGAGTGTAACAGCACTGCCCTTGGAGCCACGCGGACCTGGGTTCAGACTCCAGGCCTGCACTTACTGACTGCGTGACCTTGGGCACTTACTTGGTGTTGTCAACTTCCTTATCGTAAAGGGCTATTGTGACGTTTTCAGGAGGCCCTGTAACAGAGCCCTTAGACTCCAGGCATGAGTAGAGGCACAGTTCCTGGTAGCAATTACCACCATTTCCCAAATTGTAGCCCAAATTCCTCCTGCTCCCCAAATGCTGATCTTCATCTAGAGAGGCATCCATCAGCCCAAGCCCAAAGCCAGAACCCCTTCGTCCCTGCTGCCCCAGGCCAGGCCAGTATAATCAATGAGGCATGTCGGCCATCTCCCTGCACGCTGCCCAGCCTGGCTCTTCGGTCTACTCCCACATAGGTGGAACTCTGAATTCGAGTGGGCCCCTGTCCTGCTAAACCACCTTTCCTTTTAGGGTCTTCAATAACCTGTGCAAGCCTCCCTCTCTCTACTGTGCTCCACCTCCACCACAGAGGCTCAGTGGATCTGAGCTGCCAAGTGCATTTTGCACATTCCGTTCCCTGCACTGTTCTCCACACCTCTACCTGCTTGCCCAACTCCCACTCACCCTTCCAAGCCAGATCAGAGGCCACTTCCCTTGAGAAAGCTTCCCGGGTCCCCAGGTAGCCCTGGCTACTTCCTTCTCTGTGAGCCTCCAGCACTCGGTATAGACGACCCTGGCTGTGGCCCCTGCGGGTCATCATTTCTTCATGTTTTTGTTGTCCCTTTAGCTTTCACATCTCTGTGTGCGACCACTTCTTAGTTCTAGATATAAACAGGTATTTAGAGCCTGAACCACCACTTCTGCCCTCTGGCCAGTTGACCTCAAGCACACAGACTAGTGACAAAAGTGCCCTTTTTTCCTACGCTGCAGATGGAGACATTGGTCCAGCAAGAGTCTTGGGATTGTCTTGTTCTAACTTTTCACCAGCGCTTCTGGGGACTCCCACAGGGCCCAGCGGGGAGGGGAGGTGGGGAAGGTGGGGCATGGGGTTCCAGGAAATCAGAAGATTAGTCAAGCCACACTCCCCTGGCAGCTGCAAGAACAGGTTTTCCCCAAGCCAAGAGACTTGCAAGATCGTCAAGAGCAACAGATATTTACTCTGCACGTGGCTTCGTGTTCACCAAGGGGAAGTGCAGGGGGCATTGACTTCTGTGCTCGGATTAAGGCAGACCTGGGTGCAGACCTGGCTCTGACACCTACCAGCTGCTTAGCCCCCTGCACCTCAGTTTTCACAACTGTAAAATGGGCAGGATAACACACCACAGGGGAAGAATTAATGACAATTAAGTGAGCGCCGACAAAATTAAGGCTAGAATACATTTTAAGTCTCAAGACCCGAGAGAAGCTAACCGCAGATCCTCAGTAAAACGACGACGACAAAAAGGCCCCCTCTCCCACCGCAGTCTCTTGGTAGATATACCAGGATGACTAAGACTGAGTCCTAGCCAACAGCTCACGATGCGAGGAAAGGGGGGATGGGAATTAAATCAGACACCATAAACGTTAGCACAAGGTAAACAGTAGCAGGATCAGGTTTGATGAGAAAGGAGTTCTGGGAAGAGCAAGAGGTGAAGAAAATCTGAGATGGCCTTATTGCCTTGTGCCCTGTGTGACTGCAGTCCAGATACTGCCCATGGGCTGGTCCGGGGCGGAGGGCTGGGGATGGGAGGGGTGGGCCAGACAAACAGGCACGATGGAGCCTGTGCTCAGACAGCTACGTCTGGCTCCAGAGAAGCCCTGCATGCTACAGAAAATAACTATGACAACCACGAATAAAAGCCGGGAATTGATGCAGAAGACAGGGAAGGAGTTGAACACGGGAGGGTGCGGCCTGGTGGGAAGGCGCCTCCAAACCAAAACATGGAAGTAGTGTGGGTTAGGTCCCCCTGGGCCCCTACTCAGGCTCTGCCTCCACACAGCCTTTTTGATCTGCTCCAGGCAGGAGACCATCCTTCCTGCAGTCTCAGGGTCTTCCCCCATGGAGTCATGCCCAGGGAAGGGCCTGGTCTGGGCAGGAGAGCTCACTAGTCCCTCCACACAACGTGAACTCGTATACTCCATGCCTTTGCTTACGCTGTTCCTTCTACCGGGAGCCCTGTCCTGCTCTTCCTTTTCTGCACGCCCCCTTCTCTTCAGCTCCTGTCAACTGGCACCCCACCAGTTGATTATTTCGTGAACTCCTTCAAAAGTCCTATTCTCATTCTTTCCTGACTAGCCCCTACTCTCAGCAGCATTAAAAGCCCCATTCTCAATGTTCTTGTAATTTAATAGGTTGTCAGGAATGTCCTGACATATTTTTATGCTTTTCTATGCAAAAATGTGTCATGCCTTTCCTGACAACCCAATACTTTACATATGCCACCCAAACACTGATCACATTATGAAAGGACTTCGAAAGTTCACTGAAGCTGTGAAATGTGCTATGAGAAAACCATGTGGGCCAGCCAGTGGCTTGGTGGTTAAGGTAGCTAGAACCCACAGGGCCAACTGTGCAGTTCGAGTCCTGAATCCAGTAGCTTGAGAAACATGCCTCCCTAACGGAGGGAGAAACCGAGAAGAAGGCTCACGGCACGACCATCCCCCACGGGGAGTGCTTTCTTACTTTCACTCTCTCTGTCTCTCCAGCGAGCACACACGCCCTCTGGGAAAATGAAAACGAAACAAAACAAAACTTACGGACGGCTTTTTAAAAAACGTATTTGTACTAAAATATAAGAAGACTTCAAAAAGTTCATGTAAAAATGGAATTCAAGCACAAGTTCATTTCGGTGCGAAAAAAAAAATGTATGCAGTTTCTTTTCTAGTGTTCATTTTCCATGAACTTTTTGAAGTCTCCTCAAATAGTAAATTTGTGTCCGACGCACCCAGTTGGCTGAGAACACTCTGAGGGTCTATGCCTGGCATCTAATAGGTGCTCAAGAAGCAGGATACCTAGGAGGTTTGCTCCTCATGCTTCCCATAGCTGGAGTGGAATACAGCAGCACCTGCCGCTCTGCTGGGAATGCAGGCAAAGCCCCCCTGTACCCTCTGATCAGGCTCTTAGCTGTCAGTCACACACCTTCCAGCCCTCAAACACGCCCTCTGAGGACTGCCGTCCTGGGCCTTCCTGC
>NW_006203607.1:829903-844846 GCF_000334495.1 Tupaia belangeri chinensis | reverse complement strand
CCACCCATCACCTCTCTCCAGTAAGCACACGCACCCTGTAGCAAATTTAAATAAATAAATAAATAAATAAATACTTTTTTAAAAGTCTCATTGAGAAGGTGGGATTTGAGCAGTAATTTGAAATAGGTGAAGACTGAGTCATCTGACTAAGTGCCTTTATAGGCAAAGGGGACAGATAATGCAAAGGCCCTGGAGGATTAGGCACCAATCCTTGTAAGTTATCGTGAAAACTGTGGCTTTAGGGAGAATAAGTGAAGACCCCAAGGAAGCCTGCAGTGGATTTCACTCCTCCCAGAGCCAGTATGGGCACCGTGAACTCTGGGAAAATAAGAATCCTAGCAGTACCCTGGGGTATCATTTAGAAAGAGCTGGGGGCCAGCAGGTGGCGTAGTGGTTAAGGCGCTGGACTCCCACATGGCTGACTACAATTTGACTCTCAGACCCAGAGGCCTGAAACTCACGCTGGGTGTGTGTGTGTACGCCCTAAAACCTGAGAGGAGAATGGAGGGGAAGGGATTGTGGCATGGCCATCCACCCTGGAGAGTGATTTCTAGCTCATGCTCTCTCTCCACCTCTGTCTTTGGTGAGTACATGCACCCTGCAGAAAAACAAACAAACCAACAAAAAACTAAAGAAGAAGAAGAAGAAGAAGAAGAAGAAGAAGAAGAAGAAGAAAAGAAAACAGAAAGAGCTGAGTAGAGGGAGCTTGGGAGCAGTGGCCATGTCTCCAGGAGTGACAGGCTGAAGGGCAGGGGACCTGAGGAGGGAAAGCAGGGATTTGGTGTCTGAGTCTAGGTTGGGAGGGAATGGCTCAGTAGAAGTTTGTAGGACTGAAGGGTATGCTGGTTAATTTTATGTGCCACCTTGACTGGACCATGGGGGGAGCAGACATTCGGTCAACGTTATTGTGGGTGTATCTTGAAACAAGCCTCGGGTCAGCTGGTAGCACAATGATTAAGGCAGCTGGATCCCACATGGCTGACTGCATAGTTCAAGGGCCTGACTGAGTGGCTTGAAAACCACTCTGGGCAAAATCCTGAGAGAAGAATGGAGGAGAAGGGACTGCAGTGTGACCATCTCCCCTGCAGGGCACTTTCTCACTCCCCTGCGCCCCATTCACCCACCCATCACCTGTCTCTCACCTCTCATCACATGAAACCTGTAGCAAATTTAAATAAATAAATAAATATTCTTTAAAAATAATTGAGAAGGTAAGATTTGAGCAATAATTTGAAATAGGTGAAGACTGAGTCATGTGACTAAGTGGGGAAGGACTTTCTAGGCAAAACGGACAGATAATGCAAAGGTCCTGAGGTGAGAGGGTCAGGCACCAATCCTGGTAAGCCATTACGAGAACTGTGGCTGTAGGGAGAATACACGAAGACCCCCGAGGAGGCCTCCAATGGAGTCCACTCCTCCCAGAGCCAGTTTGGGCAGATGGTAAGGGTCAGGACACTGGAATAGAGGTCAGGACAGTAGACAAAGAGGTAGGAAAACATTTTCCCTGATTACCACCCCCTTGGCTTCACAGATGCTCCCAAGCTCCAACCTCTGTCACTGCTGTGGGCCTGTTTCTTGTTGCCTGAATTTGGAGTTGGGCTCCAGACCTGCTGGGACCCTCATTAGTGGGATGACAGTGGTTAGGTTACTTAACCTCCTTTCACTCCCAAAGTCAGGCAGAGGCAGCCCCTGAGGGGTAGTGGGCAGGCTCCTTTCCACCTTGCACCTCACATGCCTCTTCTCAGGGGATTGGTGGGCCGTGAGCAGGGCCGTGAGCAAGGCCGAGACCGGGAAAGCACTACAGGTAGACTGCAGGGTGCAGGCCCTGCTGGCTGTTACTGTCACTGCTCAGACTCGTCGGGGAGGCAGGCCTCCACCTCTCCTCCACTACACACTGACAGCTGTAAGGAGCAGATCAGCTCGAAGCCTCGATGAAGTCGCAGTCAGCAGCCTAATTTTAGACTGAGCATCTGCTCCTCCATCCCAGAGATGCAGCTCTGTCTGGGATTTGCTCCTTCTGGAATTGCCAGAGAAACGAATCCTGTTTTATGGTGTCCAGATCAGAGCTGGCCAACCAGCCCCTGGCCAGGGGAAGTCCATCCCACACCGGGCCAGACCCGACTGCCCAGATCCTCCTGACTGGCCTCCCCTCGCACACCCAGCAGCCACGGAGTCCTAGGAGTGCCTTCTGTACTTTCTCTTTGGCCTTCTCACAAAGCTGATGGGTTAAAGGGGGACCTGCCTTGGGCAGAACTGGGGTCACTTCTGGATAGGGGTGACTTTTACCCATGTCCACACCCCAGCTTCCAGCCCAAGCCCTGAAGATTCATCCCGAAGACTATAGCCCAGTAAGATAAAGCCTGGGGAAGCACAAGGGAAGAGCCAGCTGTTTGCAAATCCTCTTGGAAGGCTTCCTAGAGGAGGCAATGTCTGAGCTGGATCTGGAAGAGTGGTGAGGCACTGATTAGTGGAAGAGCAGAGCGGATCTAAGCAGGGGGGGCACAGACAAGGAACAAATGCTTACAAGGGTGTTGGCTATTTGGGAATGGCCCAAAGGAAGGGAGAGATGGAGGGAGCGGAAAGTGGGGAGACTGACTGGGGTGGGGATGGCAGAGGGGTTGGGAACAGCCAAGTTGGCCACAGCTTCAGGCTGGCAGGGCTGTGCCCTGGCAGGTGAGTGTGGGCGGGCCCAGGTAGAGAGCCCCTCCCTCATTTCCTTCCTCCAAGGTCTGTGGAGTCCTCTAGGGCCCTCCCCCACTTCCCTGGCACATGTGGGGGCAGGCCCCAGGTGCACAGTGTGCTGGGGACCCACTCCGCTCCCCCACTCCCAGCTGTACACTGGCACTGTGGTCACAGGCAAGCCCTTTGCCTCCACTCCCAGTTCCCACGGGCAGTACCCCCTATGCTTATCCCCCTGCCATCTCCAGACACCTCCAAAATGATCCTGTGCTCCAGCGGCCTCTTCCTGCCTGGGCTCTACCCTGTTCGCCCATGAGAAGGCTCCGTTTATGGGAAGCAAACACTGGTCTCTGGGCTAAGGACCAGTGCTTAACTCCCCCAACAACCCGATAAGGTGTTTGTTTACTCCCTTTTACAGACAAGGAAAAGAGCTTGATGAGGTCAACTCGGGGTTGATCACACAGCCAGGAAGTGGTGCACTGAGACAGGGACTCTGGATCCTTCTCTCCCACCAAGCCCCCAGGGCACAGCCTGGCCAGCCGGTGCCCAGAGCAGAGGTCCAGTTTGAGCAGGAGTAGGGAGTGTGGAAGAGGAGCACGCCTTACCAGGTCTTGATACCCTTAAGAAAGAACAAGTTAAAAGCTTATGTAAAGGGATTTGCAAATAGATCCTACAAAACAACATTTGGATGATTTAAGTGTTAAGGAATCAGAACCATATGGATTAAATGTCCCGATGTTACGTATGGTTTTAAAAATTAGCAGGAAATGAACTGGGACACACACACGTATAAACTATGTAAGGCCAGACCACATTTTTCGCTTTGTGGACATAGAGGTATTTGAAAAAGACGACACAGCAACCACCCAGCTTCTCCCAGGCTGGGCGCCCCTGCCCCCTCCAGACCTTGCCTTCTCTTCCCCCAAATGGGTCTCAGCTCCCTCCCCAGGGGCCCAGCCTGAGAAAGAGACTTCCCAGAACGGCAGGCTAACCACAGGGCAGTTGAGCCAAACAGCTGGGTTGGGAACAGCTGGGGTCTCCCAGAGGCCAGATGGGTGGTCCCAGTGTGAGAATTCAAGTTTCCCCCGAGAGGGCTTCGAAGTGCTTTCCCCAGAAGATGCTGAGTAGCCTGGGCGAGGAAGACATTTCCCAAAGCTGCAGCTGCCATTCCTCATTGCTTCTGTACCTCGCTTAACTCCCCCTGGACCACGGGAGGAAAGAATAGCTCCCCCCATTTCATAGGAGGGGCAGTTGAGGCTGGGAGGGCGGAGTGCTCTGCTCAGCCGAGGGCAGGGAACGGCCCATGGCCTTCATCCCCTGGCCACACACCCAGAGCTTCTCCCCACCTCACCATCGGTGTCTGAAACACTAAGCGTAAAACAAATGGATGCGTGAATGAATGAGGAAAGATCGTGCTAACTTCTCAAAGTTAAAGGTTACCTGACGGAGAGTTTTGGTGGACTTCCTAAATATGAATAAATCAGGTTTAGTTGTGAGTCTAAACTGTACACGGCTTTGAGCTGGAGGAGAGGGGTTATCATGTTCAGTTTGGGAAAAACCAAATCATCAGAAATTTCCTGGTCAAGTCCTGGCAGGGAAGAGGGGGGACGAGAGCCATCTCATCAGCTACAGGTCCCCAATGTCCAGTCCAGAGCTGGACGTTTGGTAAGTGATCGTTAAACCAATCAATGAGCACGAGGATGCAGAAATGGAGGAGCCTGGGCTTCCTCCCGGTCTCTGGCCTTCAGTCGTCACCCATGCCCTTGCGTGGTGGACATCAGGGAAGACCTTCACGCCGATGTATTTATCCCCGTGACTCCTCCTCCCGGTCAATGGGATCCATGCTTACGGCCTGTCTGGAGCACTCGGTGCTGATTCGAGCCTGGGATATTCCAAGGCATGGAATTCTCAGGGCAGAAACCCGAGAGAACAGGAGGAAGGGCACGAGAAAGAGGGCGGAGATAAAAACTCACAACTCTGGGACTTCCTGTCTGTCTGGGCCCCAGGACTTCTCCGTGAGGTTCGCAGTAGAGCTCATGATTGACACGATCGTATTATTTATTTATTTATTTATTTATTTGGAGAGGTTTTTGCTATAGGGTGCGTGGGCTCACCAGAAAGACAAAGAGAGACAGCGAGAAATCACCTTCTCCTTCATTCTTCTCCTCCATTCTTCTCTCGGGATCCTGGGCACACACGCACACACGCCCAGCATGAGTTTAAGCCACCAGGTCCGGGACTCGAACTGCGGTCGACTACATGGAAGTCCAGCAACATAGCCATTACGCCCACTGCTGGTCCCGACACGTTCTCATAATGGCCTGTTAAAGGTATCCTTCTGCCTTACCCTACCCCGGCCGACCCGCCCACAGGCTCTCAGGACAGCACCCACCTGGGATCAGACCCAGCTACCTTTCAGTTCACGCACCTCCGAGGAGCCTTTGCCGGCTGCCTCTTCGGTGTTGAGTACAAATACACTGGGCGAATGCTGCCTCTTACTCAGGCCCCTGGGACAGACCAGTGATGGTCCACAGCCCGGGGAGTGGCACCCCTGCTCTAAGGGATTCCTGATGTACACAGCAGGTGACAGAACTGAGAGGCAGGGCTCATCTCTAACAACCCACACCTACCGAGGCAGGACTAGGAAAGCCCTGGGCCCCAGCACTGGCCTCTGTACCCTATGTGCACACAGAATCCCTACCATGTTGGCACCAGGAGCTTCGAAAACCCTCTGAGACCTGCTGGCTTCTCATTTACAGGACCCATCTTTCCAGGGGTCTTCCTACCCCCAACGAGCACGCCAAATGTTCTCCACTCCAGGTTTTAATCCATACCCCTGTGGGCTCCGGGCCTGTCCTGACGAAATCTCCTCATTGCTTCCTTCTGCTGTGGAGAATGGTCTTCAAGGCCCCGTTCCAAGTCCCCTCCTGCTCTATCTTCTCCCCACTCAGTCAGTCCCCTCTGCCTCAGGGCCTTTGCACATGCTAGGTCCTTCGTTTGGACCACTCTGACTGTACATCCTTCCTGGCGCAGTGACTCTCCTCCATCATTCCATTTCCCCCTGCATGTCACCTCCTCAGGGAAGCTCTCCCTGTCCCCCAGTTAAACCAGGTCCCTCGTTACACACTCTCCACACCGTGTACTTCTTCCTCTTTAGAGCCCATCGCACATCGACATCTGTAATTTCTGTCTGTTTGTGCAATTTCTTGCTTGTTGAACAGTTCCCCTCCCCTATGACTACTCTGGGTCACCAAGTCCCCAGAAACAGCCATGGTGACTGGTGACTTGTGGAGTTTTCTTCAAGGCCAAGCTTTGGGGTCAGAGCAATGTTACAACTGAGGCACTGTCTCCACTCAGGGTGGCCGAGTCCTGGAAAGGCAGGAGGGTTTATCACTGATCCACAAATTCCCTGTACCTAGAGGAGGACATGGTGAAACTCAGCCCTCGATATTGGCCTAGAGGAGGCTCAGGGGAGGTGGGCAAGGCCAGGGGATGCCGAGCAAGGCCCGAGGCTCCGGTGACGGCCGTGAGGAACAGCACCAAAGTCTGTCCACACAGCTCGGCTCGACACAGCTAATGTCAAGGAACTGAAGTGACACAGTCTTGGGGACTGGGGCCAGCTGGGGACCTGCCAAGGGCAGGCAGCACCTAATCGCACACACCATCTCCCGCCCCACCAGCCCTGTCACCCAGCTTTCACTCAGCACCCCTGCATGGCCTGGTGTGAGCCTCGAGATAGCAGGAAGGGTTTCCTCCCTGAGCAGGGTGAGAGGCGAGAACCCGAGACTTAGACTCTGGCCTCAGGTGTCTGAGAAACTCACTCCGAGGCCACGATGAGGTCAGGGAATGCTTCTGAGCCCCACCCCTACCAGATCAAAGGGGTGAGCCCAGGGAGAGCGATTCTGCTTGTACATCACGCTGTCATCAACTCCGCCCTTTCATCCAGCCCAGGGGGAGGGACAGCAGGGCTTGCTGTCAGTCCAGCATCTTCTCTTTCCTTTCTTCTGCCATGAGTTCCACAGGAAATTGTCTTCCCCCAAGTCCCATCTGATTCTGGCAGGGCTTCCCTTCACAGGCCCCCGCCAGCCTGCCCATGGCAGTGAGCAGGTTCCTATTTGCCCAGACTCTAAAGCCCACTGGTCCAGAGTAGTCACGTGACCCAAGCTAGGCCAGCCACGGCCCATCTCTGGTATTCACGCTGCAGGAGCTGCTTTTCTCTCTGGGGTCACTAGCTGGGATGGCAAAGACCACGGTCCTTCCCCTACTCCTCATAGCCACCATGTCGTGCTGTGCAGAGGGTGAAGCCTGATGGCAGCGGGTAAGACTGAGGTCAACCCAAAAGGGAGTGACTTGAAGGAGCGTTGGAAAGATAAAAGCCTGAGGATCTGATGACACCATATTAGTTCCTGGATCTAGCCAGGCCTAAGGTCCACTCACCTATCCATCCCAGTAAAAATGAGACAACGAGAAAAAAAAAAACAAAAACCCTCAATTTCTCTCCTCCATTTCCTCTCTTCTCAAACACGCTCTGGAAGGGCAGTAGCAATGACAATGAACGTCACCAAGAGCTACACACTACTCAGACATGCCTCGCGCATCACCCTCACCTTCATGACAAGCTCACAAGGTAGTGGACAACCCGCACGTATGACAGGAGACAAGGATGCTAGGATAGTACCCCGAGCTCTGATCTTGGCTGTGCCCGGAAACCAGCTGTGTGATGTTGAGCCCGTGTCTTAGCTTCTCTGTGCTTGTCATTCCTTCTCATGAAATGGGGTAGCGCCCATTACCTCAAAGGCTGTCACGAGGAGTGAAGGGACGAAACAAATGAAAGCGCCTAGAATGATGCCAGGCAAGGAGAACTCTAATAAATGGTAGCTGAGCTTGCTAAGTCCAGAAGACCTTTCTGGAAAGAAGGTTGTATATGTCTTATTTCTAAGAATTAGTGTGGGCCACAGTGAAAGAGGAGGATGTGTGAGAACCTCCCAGCTGAAGTCCACGGCCTGGCTCATGTCCATTATGGGCCAGTGACATCACAGGCCCAGTGACGGGAGGTCGGCTGAGGGGTCTGGTCCCACCACACCAGGTATTGGGAGCGCTCACAGGGACAGCAGTTCCGGCAAGCAGCGATGGCCAACGAGGCAGGAGCTTAGTTAGCTTAGTTCCGCTCTCCCCTGAACCACAGTGTTAGGACAGGCCAGGTCTCCACTGGACTTGCCCTAAGTCCCCTCTAGTAGGTTGCTGTCTTTCTTGGGGTGGGGGCAAAGTGTGTCCTCTGTGCTGGGTTGTCTGAAAAGTGGGACAGTTCGTGGCACCTCCCAAAGAACAGCTCTGGAAACTGCTGCTCTGAATAAATATTTGCAGTCCACTTTACCATGTGGCTGTGGGGGAGATTCCCACTGAGTGCCTTCTGCAACGCAGTTCTCTGTTGCTCACTCAGGCGGTCCCCACAGCCTGCGTCTGGGAGGCATCGACGTCCACTGCACTCCTGGGCCACTGGAACCTCCACTCTTTGCTCCAGAGACAGGCTGAGCTGCCTGGCCATTTGTCAGGAGCCCAGTTGTGACAGTGCATTAGACAGTGGGCCACCAGACCTGCAGGGTCTTCCCACTTCCCAGCTCAACCTGGCCCTCCCCAGCCAATCCTGGCCAATGCTGGTGCTCCCTTAGAAGCCCACTCCATCAGCTGAGGAAGGGGCTTGGGATTCTCGCAGGTCTAGAGAAGCAGCCTGTGATTTCCTGTCCTGGTGGTCCTGGCTGCTCTCCATCTACCCGCCGTTCCCTGGAACCAGAGCTACATGGCAGCGGGCACTGTCCAGTCTGAGCAAGACAGTGCCCTCCCACCTGTCCCACCCCACCCAGACCACATTGAGAGGCCCCCATTCTCGTGGGGCTAAGCCTATCACACCTCTAGGCTGTGGTGACTGTGACTACGGGCCTCCCTCCTTGACGTCACCTTTCCAGGTGCCAAGGTGTGACCAGTTTTGAGTCAACTCAGGCTACGATGGCTCTCCAGACAAAAGCACCTACCTAATCCCAAAGAGGAGGCAGTTAGAGGTGAGAGCCTTCAATGACCTTCTAAGTCAGCTTGTCCTAGACTCCCGCCCTCCTGCCAGGGCCAGATTTCCAGGGAGAGATATGGGATCGGGGCTTGGAGAACAGCAAAATGCAGAGGGTGAGGCTTCCAGGCATGGAGTTTGGTGTTGCCGTGAGGACTGATGGCCCAGCGAGAAGGTGCCCACCAGGGATCTCAAGTGTCCTGGGTAAGAGGAGCTCACCCCTGACCAGGCTCCTGGGATACTGAAGGCCTGTGCGGTGGAAGCAGAGGCTGGGCAGGCACTGTCTCTTCTCCTATTTTTCCCCAACTTCCCCAAAGACTCCCAACCTCCTGTTGGCATGCATCTGGTCCTGGTGGGTCCTAGATACAGGATATAGGCTTCTGGGATCCTGCTCTGTGGGATGGGAAGATTAAGTGCCCAGAGGCCCAGGTCTATGCCCAGAGCAGGGGGAGGCAGACCTGGACTGGGACTCATGGTCAGAGTGCAAGCCCAGCACTCATTCTACCACCAGGGCTGCTGGGAGCTTCCAGAGGACAGAACCCACCTCCTGAGCTGGGTGCACGGCATGCTTTCCTGCATCTGCAGTGAAGGTACTGTTCCTTCCCTATCCCCTCTCAGTGGTCCAGGGACCAAATGCATGCATTTGGGGAGGGCCTGATGGCGGGGCTGGAAGGACTGTCTGGGCATCACAGGAGCCGGGCGCCGTGAACACCACATCCACCCTGTGCAGACCACTGTCGCTCCTCCTTCCGAGCCCTGCCCAGCTCCAGCGCTCAGTGAGTACTGAAGGCTCAGCCCCACCCACTGTGAGTTCACCTCGCCCAGGCCTGGGAGGATGTGGGAAACCCAGTCCTGGCTGGGACAAGAACTAATTTTCTCACCCTAAGTCACATGCTCTGTGGGTGCCCTGGGCTTGCCCTGCTCATCTGCCATGGTCTTCTTCCAGCACCCCCGGGGGCAGGGCATCCATCCAAGGGTCTGACTGAGGTTGAGCCTGCTGCCCAATCAGGACGTCAGCTCCTGCTCACTGTGCTAAGGGCCTGGCACCTGCCTGCTCCCACGGCCACTCCCTCTGTGGCACCCCGCTGGATCTGGCCAAAGTTGAGTGCTATGAGTACGAGACACCATGTACGACCCATGGAGGGAGATGGGCCAGCATTGCTGAGTCTCCTCCTCAGAGACACGGGCTGGTGCGGGCCAGCAGGTGGCATGGAGTTTAACGTGTTGGATCTCACATGGCCGACTGTGCAGTCTGAGTTCTGGACCCAGTGGCTGGAAAATCATGCCGGGCACGTGTGTGTACAAGCCCCAAATCCTGAGAGGAGACTGGAGAGGACGGGATTGCAGTGTGGCCATTCCCACACCCCCCGGGGATGGGGAGCACAACTTTTCACTCTCCCCCTCTCTCTGTGTCTGTCTATAATGTGTGTACATGCCCTATAGCAAAATCTTTAAAAAAGAAAAAAATAGAGAGAGAAAGGGACACTGGCTGTTGCCACCAAAGCACATGCCGGTCCCTGGTCCCATCAGCCCAGGCTCTGAGCAGTCATTTCTCTGTGGGCCAGCTTGGAGCCAGGCCTGGGCCTGGGCCCTCCTCTGAGGCCAAGTGGCTGAGGCTCTGAGACTCTCTCAGCATGTCCAGGGGGGTCTCTCTAACCTTGGCCTCAGACCCCTTTCCAAAGTCAGATGCCACAGGGCGTCACTCAGAGTGCTGAGGCAGGAGGGCTGGGAGCATTGGGGGTATAATCTATAGGTTCTCCGCCAGTCACAGTCCAGCTCGGCCGGCTTAGCGACAGGCCCATGGCCACACCCAGCCTGCCTCTCCTTGAACTGACTGCCGGCCGTCTCAGTCCCAGCGGGGAGACGGTGCTTCAGGTGCTGCTCACACTTCTGCACAGAAACTGCTCTGTGCCGCCCGAGCCTCACACCGGATACTTGTACCCTGGAGAGCAGCTCAAATCTTTTAAAGTAGTTGGCACATGACCATGGTTCGAATCCTGGACCCAGCTGCTTGAAACTCACAGTGAGTGCATGTGCCTGTGTGCCCAAGATCCTGAGGAGCATGGAGGAGAAAGGGTTGGAATGTGGCCCTCCCCTCGAGAGGGAGATGGGAGATGTGATTGCTCACTTTCTGTCTCTGTCTCTGTCTCTCTGGCAAGTGCACATGCCCTATAGCAAAAATATCTCAAAAAAAAAAAAAAAAAAAGAAGGTTACTAATTAAGGGCATCGAGTTTTAGTTGAGCAAGATGCGTACGCTCTGGAGATCCAGTGTCCAGCACTGAACCTCAGTCAGCCAAACGTACACTGAAAACTTTGTTCGGAGGGCAGAATCGCAGGTATTCTCACTACATTAAAATAAGATTATAAAAAGCCGTATGTGGGTGTAAACCAAAGAGGAAAAAGCCCTCGTGGAAGCTGGCCTGTTATGGGACAGTCCCAGCCGCCAGTTCCAGAGCACTCGGCACGTGCCAGCCTCTGGACTGAGCGTTCCGTGTTCATTTCCTCCTCACAGCAATAACCCTGCGAGGCGTTGCTGATACCATTCTCACTGTACAGACGAGGAACTGAGGCTCAAGGTCCATCTTAGCCCAAAGCCCTCACCATTCCCCAGAGGCTGAGAACTGGCTTATTTATTTATTTATTTATATTTTGCTAGAGGGCTCATGCACTCTCCAGAGAGAGACAGAGAGGGAGAGAGGGAGAGAGGGAGAGGGAAGAAGCACCCCCCCCCCATGGGGCATGTTCACACCACCATCCCTTCTCCATTTCATCTTGTCGGGGTTTTGGGTATGTGTCCATGTGTGCCTGGTATATTTTTCAAGCTGCCAGGGCTAGGATTCAAACCATGTGGTTGGCCATGTAGGAACTGGCTCCTTTAAGCACCAGGCCATGGGACCAGCCCTGGTCTCTGTGTTATCAATGGACTTCGAATGACGTGTCCTGCGGGTCTAGTGACAACTCACGAGTCAACTAAAAGGAGCTGGGCTCTCTTCCCAGTAAGCAACACAACACAGTTCAGCTGGTTTTCACACGGCTTCAGGCCCCCTGGCCACAGGGCTGGAGTTAGCTTACAAGCCTCAGAAGATAGGGCCTCTGCACTAGACTGTTTCACAAACACAGCCTGCCCAGCACATGGCCTCTGGGCCAGCACGGGGTGCAGCTGGCCTGTCCCCCCTCCCCTTCTTCCCTGGGGACCACGCTAATGGGTGGGCAGGTGCTCCAGCGGGCTGCTGGGGCCTGAGGGAGGGCGGAGCTGGGAGGGAGGCCATGTGTGTAGCTGCGTGTGAATTCCATCGCCACCGCCTTGTCCACCCCCCTCGTCTGGACTGGTGGCCCCAGCCTGGGTGTTTTCTGACTACCATGAATCCCAGCTCATCTACCAATCTGCTCCCAGCTCCCTGTGGGGACGGAGAAGCCCTGCTCAGACACACCCCTCCTCCCGCGAGCGCTCTCCCAGACGCCACTGCCCCACATGAATCCCAGCTCATCTACCAATCTGCTCCTAGCTCCCTGTGGGGACAGAGAAGCCCTGCTCAGACACACCCCCTCCTCCCGCGAGTGCTCTCCCAGACACCACTGCACTGCTCTGACACCATCAAGGGAGCCCGCCTCCACCAGCCAGGCCTTTAATTGGAAAGCCCTGTCCCAAGGGCCTTGGGAAGACACTGTGTGCCAGCCTGGGCACTCCTCCACACCCCCAGTGTCTCTCTCTCCCTCTTTCAAATACACAGGCACACGTATTTGCACACTCCAGCACAAGCAGACCAGCTCAGGCCACATCTCCTGCCTACACCAGTGGCCACACCTACACCTAGTGGCTTTCAGGCTTTGTCCTCACCGTCAGCTATGCTGCCCTGGGTCTTCCAGGCCTGGCCCCACCAGGAAGTCCTCTCTGGCCACCACCAGGGGTTGGCTGAGGCTGGCCTCCTCCTGGTTCTCCTAACGCCCTATGTTCACAGTGCCACTGCGGATGTGCCCGTCTTTCTAAGTAAGTCACAGACACCACGTCTGATCGCACCTGTGCCCCAGCGCCGGATCTGCCTGGCCCCAGTGGGCCTGGGGAAGGCTGATGGAATGGGTCAGTGAACTGGGAGGAGGAGCCCGCCCGAGGGCAGGGGGTAGGCATCCCGGAGCGCTCTGTGAGAGCAGCCTCACGGCCTTTCCAGAAACCCCACAGAGCATCAGCTGTAGCAAACCCAAGAACTCAATCCATTTTCCAGAGGGAAACTGAAGCCCCAGACGGTGCCCAAGAGCAAAGGGCCTCTTTACAGCAGGGGCCTCGACCCAGCTGCCCCAGGCCACTCTCCACCCTCACGCCCCCTCCAGAACCTTGGTGACAAACCAGGGAAGGGACTCTGGGTGGCACTCTGGGGGACTTCCAGTTCTTCCAACAAACATGGAGGGAGTACCTCCCACCTTCCAGGCCCTGCACTGGGCCTGGACACAGTCGTGGTGCTTGGGCAACTGTACAAATGTGTCCTTCAAAAGCAGTAAAGTGGGTAACAATGAAATAACAGAAACAAGGACAGACATGCTGCCGAGGGAGACGGAGAAGTCAGGGGAGACATCCTGGAAGAAGGGACATCTAGATATGGGTTTGAGTGAGAGGCTACAGGAGAACAAGGGTGGAAATGGGAGAGGAGAAGCAGCAGGCCTGTTAAAGAGAAACATGCCCAGGCACAGAAACCCAAACAGACAAAGCAAGATGTGACAGGCCCAAACTGAGTGACGGGCCAGCAGCCCCGAGGACAGGAGGGAACCCGAGGCTGAAGAGGTGGGCAATGTCCCATGTAAAAGGACAGGAAGCCACAGGGAGCCACCTGGACCCTGGCTTATAAGAAGTGAGCCTATCTGAAGTCCACTTGTCCTCTAAGCCCCTTTCCTTTCAGTGCCACCTCCCCCAGGGTGGCAGGAGGCACAGATCAATGCCACAACCCCACCCTATCACTTACCCAGGCTCCTCTCCCCACCTCCCCAGGCCCTAGAACGAACTCTCCTCTACTCACGGAAACCCCTCTTAGCCACAGATACCCTTGCATCTTCGAGCTGCAGCTGTGAAATGCTAACGATTAGTAATTACAGAAATGAGTTCGTGTTGACTTTAGCATATGGTGTCCTCAGGGACAAGTCTTAGGAATAGGTTTGGAACTTTGCACAGCAAAGACACCTGCTCTTAGGTCTGAGTAAGTGAACGAGGGCTGGACATGGCTCCCGCGGGCAGCCGGGGGAAGGCCCACACTGGCCGTGTGTTTTCAGCAAGAGTATATCCACACAGAGAAGCCCGGAGTTGCAACTCGGACCCTTGCCAGGGTCCAGGACTTGGTAGAAATTCAGGAACCTGAATTAAAGGAGCCTGGCAGAGGATGAAGCTAAATTAAAAGATGCCTAGGGCCTAGGGGTGGTCCTTTTGTGGCAGCTGGCCCTTGTGGCCACCTCCATTCCCACTTTCAGGGGGATGTCCTACTGCCCTCCTGGTCCCACCACTGTTGGTGACAGTCATAACCCCGGGAAGAGATCAGCATGTGGCCTGGGAGCACAGGGTGTTTCCATGGGGCCAAGGACAAGTATGAGCCCTGGAGGGACAACCCGCTCACTTCCGGGTGTCCCTGCCTCTGAGAAAGCCCTTTGCCTGGCCCGGGGGATCTGCTCGTCTGACAGAGGTGGACACTGAGCCTGGCAAGGGAAGTGGGTCATGAGGCAAGGCAGGGTCAGGGGTGCAGAGGACCCGGGGCTCCTCACTCTCTGTCTCGCCCAGACTTCCTGGAGGTGACTCAGCAAGGCAGCTGGCTTGGAAGGAAGTGGGAGAGGGAAGCCCAGCCTTCTGTCTTCCAGGTCACCACTCTGTTCATCCAAAGCCACCAACCACCTTGGCCAAGTGGCTCTCCACTGCCCGTGACCTTCTAGCCCTTCCTTCCCAAGGCTACAGCTGCCGGCCACTGCCTCCAGGGTTGAGCTCCCGTGGCTTCCCCAGGGCCCGCAGTGTCTGTCTGCTCTATGGTCCCATGGGCCTGTTCTCCTGCTGAGGTCATGGGGTCACCTCTATAGACTTGGTGAGAGGCCAAAAGTTCTCAAATAAAAGAGAAAAGGTATAATTAGAGCCTCCTGTTTAATAGCGGGGCTTGGAGCCAGTGTGCAGTGTGCATCACTCGCTGGCCACGGCTGTGCGGATGACCCCCCCCCCCCACCCCTCTGTCTTTAACCTGTG
>NW_006203607.1:828607-829706 GCF_000334495.1 Tupaia belangeri chinensis | reverse complement strand
GGCCCCCCCCCCCCGACCTCTGTGTCTTTAACCTGTGGAATGAGGTCCCAGCATCTACTTTGGGGTTGCTTGGAGGATTGATGGGATGAGAGCCAGCTGCAGACGAGGTGCTACTATGGGTGGGCTCTGCTCCCAGGTAGGTTTACGTGCACCATCTCACTGAACTCTCACCGCCCTGCAGAGCAGACACCGTGATTCTCCCTGGACTAGCGAGAGACCAGAAGCTTGGGGAGGTGAGGGCACACAGCCATGGCTGGTGGAGGCAGGATGTAAACCTGAGTGTTCATTCTCCAGCTGCAGAACCGCTCCTGCTGTCACGTGGCCATGCACCGGTGTCTGCCTGACCAGAGAGTGCTTGTGCAAGCAGGGCCTCTGTCCCCTGTCCCTGGATCCCTGCCCTGTCTCTGGCACTGCCTGGGAGTGAGACTTGGAGTCTCTGAGCCTCTGCTGTCCCATCTACTTCACGCTGAAAGGACTGTCGGCCCTCCCCAGCCTTTTTCCCAGAGGAAGCAATGCTCCGTAAACTGGGCCTCCTGATTGAATACAAGACATAGTTCCTCTGCGCTGGAGGGCTCTGGGGGCTGCTAGGAGTGCCACCTGATGCAAGGACAGGCATCCACGGGGTCAAGGCTTTGGGAGCCATCCCTCTGCCATCACAGGAAACACCCTGGGGCTTCCCATATGCTGAGAGCAGGTCCCCAGAGCCAGGTGAGAAGGCTGCAGCCGCACAGAGTCCTTGCTGACTTGCCCACCTCCTCCCTGCACGACAGGCTCTTGGCACCAGGGAAGACCAGCTCACAGCATTCTCCCTGGATGGGCGGGGCTGCTCCCTGCTCCAGCCTCATGCGTCCCACCACCTTGTGTTTACCAAGTGGGTCACAAGGCTTCACCCCATGCCCAGCTCACTCTGCAGGGAGAGGACAGCGCACCCTCCCTTGAAAACCCCGGCCCCATCTCAATAGCCATGCTTATTACATCATAATTCCAATTTCTACCTTCAACCCCTTTTGTAACAAGGTCAGGGTTTGAATAAATAAACACACTTAGAGATGTACTCCCCCCCCCCCCCCCGCTTCTTTCTTTGTGTTGTAATTTTTTG
>NW_006203607.1:811089-828265 GCF_000334495.1 Tupaia belangeri chinensis | reverse complement strand
AAAAACCCCACTCGAGATGCTCCCCCCCCCCCCCCCCGTTTCTCTTACTGAGTTGTAAATTTCTTAAAGGCACATTCCATGTGCTTCTCATCTTTGTAATTCTCAGTAACCAGTCCTGGGCACCAGGGGGATCGTAGCATGGTTCTCTCTCCCTCCTGCCTGCCTGTCTGCGTCCTCTCCCTTCTCTCACGAGCTGAGAGTGGGTCGGGGTTGGGTGTAATCTGGAGAGCATGGGCGTGAATGAATCCGCTGCCAGCAATGGGACCAGCTCCAGTAGTTGGAGGCCACCTCACACCGTGCTATCTTGATGCAAGTGGGCTTTCTTTGGGATTCCAGGCTGTATTTTTACCAGCCTTTGGAGCCCTGGCAAAGGCAATGGTAAAACCTTCCAGGGGTGAGTGGAGGCCAAACAGATCAGATTTCCAGAACCCCAGAGGCCAGGAAGTGGTCCTAGTTTCTGTGAGTTTCTGGTTCTCAGCCGTGAAAAGGGAGAATGAACTCCACCGTGCAGAGATGTTACAGGATCAACACGGGATGATGATCGGTGAGACTGGAGCACAGGAAGAACGGACTCGCTCCTTCCACAGATACTCATTTAGCATCATTTAGCATTTCCAGTGCCAGGCAAGGTTCCTGGCACTGGAAACAATATCTAGATGGTGGCGTCTTGGTGGTGGAGCACTTTCAAGGGAGGGAAGCAGATGAGAACAGGGAAGGGGGCAGGGACAATAGGAGGAGCTGCCATTTTCAATAGGGGCCACAGAAGGCTTTACTGAGAAGGTAGCATTTAAATAGAGGCCTGCAGGGAGAGAGACTGAACCATGCATAGGTTTCCTGGAAGAGGAGACAGCAGGTACAAAGGCCCTGAGGTCAGAGTCAGGACTCACCAGTGTGGAAGTCAGAGGATACGTGGTGTGAGGAGTCACTGATGGCTACCTCATAGGATCCATGAAAGCATTTGTAAGACGCCTGGTTTCAGCTCAGAGACAGGAAGCCTCTGGAGGCTTTCCAGCCAAGGACTGACCCAACCTGACTTCAGAGCTGATCAGCCACCTCTCTGTCCCTTCTCTCCAAAGCTTCATGTAATGCTCAGATCTCTGCAACTCCGGCCTACATGCTCTCTCCTCTCTCAGATTTGACCTCTCTTTTAAAATCTGTCCAAACCAGGAGGCCTCCTCACTGTCTGCCAAGTGCTGGCTGGAGAGGCCTCACAGACAGACTGCGCCTGGGAAGAGAGAGAAAGAGAGCGGAGTCGTGGGGGCCTCGCTCTCCTCCTGCGGGGCTCAGAGGCTGCGATACAGAGGCCTGGTTCGGTACAGCACACACTGTTGGTGCAGGGTGGTACTGCGGACCCTGTGGCATCCCGGGTGCCCTTCTGTCATCTGAGACAGCTGGGCACACCTTCTCCCTGCTTGTCTACCAAAAGGTGAACAATTCCCATTTCTATCAGTGGTTTTCAACCTTTTCTGGGTCACCTGCTCCTTTGAGAATCTGCTGAGAGCTATAAGCTATCTCTCCAGAAAATGACACGGGCCATGCACTCACCTTCTCATTGTTTCAGGGGTTCCATGGATCCCTGAAGAGTCAGGGAGGAAACCAATACCTGTACCCGTGACTTCCCAACCACAGATCTAGCTGAATGAATGAATGAATGAGTGAGTGAACGAACGAACACAGGGACTGCATGAGATGGAGAGATGACAGAGATGAACAGAACAAGCTTTGGGGCCACCCCTAGGCACCAAGACGCTTGTCAGTGGTTTCAAGCCCTTCAGAGAAGCCACGGGGAAGTAACGGGGAGTCAGACCTTGCTTGCCAGGGGCCCTCCAGGCCACCGGCCTCCATGTGTGCCTGTCGTTGCTCCTGTCCAACCCCCAGGGACTGTCCTTCTAAAAGCTAGCAAGTCAGGGGGCATGGTGGGAAAAGGGCTGGACTCCCACATGACCAACTGCGCTTTGAGTCCCGGACCTGGCAGCTTACTTTCTCACTTTCCCTTTCTCTCTCTCTGGTCAAATTAAGAAAATAATAATAGTAATTATAAATAAATAAAGTTAAATAAATAAATAATTCCTTTAAAAAAAAAAGGCTATTAAAGCATGCTTTCCTGGCTTTTTCACAGTACCCTGAGCAAATCAGAATGTCTCCTGCTGACTATGGACAACAGAAGGACTAGACTTCAGGCATAAAAAGTACACACTTGCCTCCCCTGTCCAATGGCTGAGCTGAGGCCCAGCACCTCCTGTCAGTCCCTCTCCACCCCTCCCGTGGGACCCATGTTTCCAGACTTCCCTGTTAATTTCACTTCTTCAATACAGCTCCTGAGAAGGTCGAGTGAATTTGAACTCATAGTCACACCTCTCCCTTTGAACATAATCTCGTTTACCTCCAGCCACAGTTCTACGTTACAACGAGGCCAACTTCTGGGAGGATGGGTGGGAGAAATCTGTCCAAACACGCAGTGGCCCTGGAGAGCTCTTCTGATGGGCAGAGCTGCCAAGGCCCCAGAGACCTGGTTTAAGGGGCCTCTCCTGCCTCTCTGATCATCTACCACCCCCTCCTCCCCAGCACCACGCTCTAGCCACCCCAGCTGGGAGGGCCCCAGACAGACGCATGGTTTCCCAGCTCTGTTCTTACCCCTGCTGTGCCTGCTACCTGGGACAGAGGCCACTACCCGCCTCCCTGTCACTGAAGCCCTGATCTCCGCTGAAGCCTCACCTCCCAGCCTCCCCGGACACTCTGTCACCCCGTGTTCCTGCCTTCACCCCAGCACTCGCTGAGCTGCACCTCCCACCCAGCACGGGCGCCAGCAGTCAGTATATTGCATTTCAACTTCTTTTTGCAGTCTGTGTGGGGGAACAAAGTTAAGAGCTTAGGTAAGTACACTTAACTGTTCGTTTCATCAGCGGAGTCTTATTTCTCTGTTTTCCCAGCAAACAGTGCAGGGCACATACAGACGCGTCTATGCGGATTTGCAGTCAGTGTTTCCTTCGCAGAACCGTCCTCCCTGCCCTCACAGCTGGATCGGGTGCTGTAAGCCCAACCCCCTGCTGTTAGGGTCCCGCCTTTCGCTGGCCTCCCACGACCTCTGCGTGGAGTCTGCTGGGAACCTGGCAGAACTGAGTGAGAACGGGACAAGATAAGCACCGAGGAGGACTCTTTCAGGAGCAAACTGCCTATATGGGGGTTGTGGCTTGAGTTATGGCTTCCCTGGTACACTTGTGCATCCTGGGGTCTGGGTGGGTAAGGTCACTGTCACCGCATGAGAAACCTCCACCAGTGAGTTGTCATAGGAACCATGACTTTCGATTTCATGTAAGAGCGTCCCAGAGAGGACAAACCCACAGGGGTGGGGGAGGAGAGGTAGGAGGCCATCGAAAGCCTCCCAGCGTCTTCCTCCTGACCCCTATTTTTGCCTCTTGCTGGTTTACATGCTTAAGGTAGATGCCATTATATGTGGGCACCTGAGTAGCTTAAAATAGAACCCCTCCTATTTCAGGGAGCAGCTGAATATGCATGAAGCTATTTTTGAAAAGACGTTACAGGCCCAGCCAGTCCAAACCTCGTCCTTTCCCTTGGAAGGGCTAAGAGAAGTTGAATGGGACCTTTCTTAGTCTTCCCCACCAGGATGGGGGGTTTTCAAAAGCCACAGAAACACCCTGGTGAATGCTGGCCTCCCAGCTGTCAGTGCTACCTGCCCATCCTGTGGTCACAGGGGCTCCTGGCCAGGCAGCTCGGCCCTCCAGAGTCCTCTAAGCCTTGGCTGCCTTTGACAAGTACTTCTCTACATCCCCATTTGCCTAGGGCTTTGGGGGTCTCAGACTCTTGGTATTTCCATCTGTTTGTTCATTTATTCATTCAACACACTTTTAACTGAGATAATACGTATGAGGAATGTGTTAGGTCCTGAGGGTACAAATACTTCCAGCCCAAGTTCTTGGGGGTCGGGGTACAGACAGGTGAGTACAGAGATAATAGACACACAGGTCCAAAATAGAGGGAACAGGCTATTACGGATGTCAAGGGAAGGAGCCCCTGCTTCTTCTTGATGGCTTGAGAAAGATGGCTTCTGAGTTGAAGGTAGGCCCATGAAGATTGAGAAGGCATGGCAGGCCCCAGGAGTGGGTTTGGGTTGGTGTGGCTGGGGCTGAGGGTGTGCCTGTGGACAGCTGAGAAAGGGGCGGGGACTAGACTATGCAGGAAACTGATTGACCAGCTAGTGACACCTGCTCAAGTCTCCAGGCCAAGCTGAGAAGGGCTCTACTCCCAGGAGACTGAAGTACCTGCTATACCCCAATTCCTGCCCTCAACCTGCCCTGGATCAGGAGCCTGGCTGGAGTCTCCTAGGCTTCTCCAGAGCACAGTGCCAGGCTAGCTACTGAGCAGGCACTCAGATTGCTGGCTGAGACCACGGGTTCTGGAGCCTGACAGCTCAGTTCGAATCTGGACTCTCCCTTTTACTGGCCGTGAACTTGGACATGTTATCTGAGCTCTGTTTGCCTCAGTTTTTTTCGCTCATAAAGTGGGGATAAGAGTAGAACCTATCTCGTGGGGCTTTTTGGTGAAAAGTAGATGAATCAATATACATAAAGGACTTCAAATTCTACGTCGCACATAGAAGCGATAGACACAGTGTTAACTTTGGATTTTGATCAGCAAGGGAGTGCCATCAATGACAAGTTTTCTTTCCAAAATAAAAACAGCTTTATCACTTTTAGCACATCATATGTGTGCACTGTAAAAAGTTAAAGCTTTTTAAGTACAAAGAAGAAAGAAAAAAAAATCACCTTAAATCTTGACCCTCCTTAAATCCTGGCCCTCTAATAACTGTCATTAATGGGACCATCTGCTGTGGTCTGAATGCTGTGCACCTCCAAAGTCCCTTTGTTGAATTCCTAGCCCTTATTAGGATGTGGGACTTCCGGGAGGTTCTGCTTCCTGGGAGCAGAACCTCTCTGAGTGGAATCAGTGCACGTATTTTTGATTGTTTTAAAAAATTACTTATTTAATTTTAATAATAATTATTATTTTTATTTGCTTCAGGGCACATGCACTCATGACAGAGAGAGAGAAAGAGGGAGACAGAGGGAGAGAGAGAAAGTGAGAAGGCAAGCTGCCAGGTCTGGGACTCCAACTGTAGTCAGCCATGCCACCCACTGACCCCAGGATCAGTGCTCTTACAAAAGAGGCCTGAGAGGACCCTCTCCTCCCTTCCACCATGTGAGAACCCAGCAAGAAGGTGACATCTCTGTGCCAGACGGTGGGCTCTGGTTAGACACTGAATCTGCCATGCCCCAGGACCTTCCAGATTCTAGAACTATGATTTTTTTGCTGCCCATAAGGTACACCCTTTATGGTATTTTGTCACAGCAGCCTCCATGGACTAAGATGCCATTTTCCTAAATATGGTCAATTCTCATTATTCACGGCCTCCCCATTTGCCAGTTTACTTACTCAATAAAATATATATGTGGCCCACAATCAATACTTGCGAATGTGCGGAGTGGCTCGGGTTTGGAGTGGCTCTGTGTGCGTGTTCCCAGGTGAGATCAAACAATACCAGATACCCCACAGATACTCCGCCTCCTGGTCTCAGCTCCCACGCTGGAGCAAGAGTCCTTTTGGCAGATGATTTAGTGCCACATTTTCACATTTTTATGCTTTTTGTTTGGTGATTTTCTTTTCCCTTTTTCTTTCTGTCTTTCTTCTTCTGTTTTGTTTTGTTTTGTTTGCTATAGGCTATTTGTACTTGCCAAAGAGAGACAGAGAGAAAGGGAGAAATCACCTCCGAGGAGGGCAGCCATGTTTGCAATCCCTTCTCCAGTCTCCTCTTAGGATCTTGGGCACACATGCTCAGCATGAGTCAAGCTGCTGAGTCCAGGACTTGAACTGCACAGCCAGCCATATGGGATCTAGTGCCTTAACCTCCATGCCACTTGCTGACCCTGGTGATTTTGCTTTTTCAAGGGACCCCAAGTGCAGTGCCGAGGTGTGGTCCAGTGTTCCTAAGCACAAGAGCTGGGATGTGGCCAGTGGAGAAAAGACAGGGAGTGACGGTGCTGTTACCTGAGTTCCGTGCTCAGGAGTCACTGGGTTATGTTAAATGAGGTGTGTTTAAACGGAAACCCGAATACAACAGGCTTACGTACTGACTGGTGGGCAAAATGCGGCCAGAGGCCCACAGGGACCTGATAGGGTAGTCCTCCTGGAGCAATAACAATTTGGTTTTGACTAATTCAGTGATGGCGGGGATTTGCTAAAACCTAACTACTGTGAGTGAATAACAAGAATGACTATACGCTTCTAAATACATGGATCTATACTTCTGTGTCCCTTTGAATGCACCTTCCATACTCTTCAGACATTTCTTTTTTTAATTATTTTCTCCCCAGAGGGTCTCACTGTTATGATTCTGCCTGTTTCCCAAGTCACTGGGATTACAAATGCATGCCACCATGCCCGACCTTGAGGTAGGACTGGGAATTGAACCTGAGCCTCCCTTGTGGTCCTAGCCTGTGGTGCACAGCGTCTTAGATGCGCCCACCACTGTGGTTGAGCCTTGACACTGTTTTTTGTTTTTTTTTTTTAAATCATACATTACTATGTTGAAGGCATTTTCCCATATTTATAAATACTTAATAGTCATTTTATGAAAAAGTTTTATTAGAATTTGGATAGTCTATTTAATTTATAGGCAAACTTATTACCTTCTTAAGCTTATTCTTGGATATTTTGGATGTTTTCTACTTTTATTTATTTGGAGCATGGAGTCCTCTTTCTTTCATTCTTTCTTTTTCTTTTTCTATTTCTCTCATTCTCTCTCTCTCATTCTCTCTCTCTCTGGCTAGAGTGTGTGTAAGCTCACTAGAGGGGGAAGGAACACCCAATGGTCGTGGTTACATCACAATCCCTTCTTCTCCATTTCTCCATCCCGGCAGGATTTGGAGCATGCGTGCACACATGCCTAGAGTGTCGTTCAAGCTTCTAGGGTCGGGATTCGAATCTCATGGTTGGCCATGTGGGATCCAACTCCCTTACCCACTAGGCCATGGGCTGGCCCTTCCCCCATGCTTTCTAGGAGGCTCATATTGGTTCCATTTTCTTCACAGAATCTTTTCCAATCCACCCTACAAGAAGCAATCACTCCCTGATCCTCTCTCCTTCGAAATTCTGCCTTTCCCGGGTCACTTCTCACTTCTTCACCTCGAACGACAGTGGTAATGTATGTGGCGAGCCCCTGGCACGCAGGGTCCCTGCATGGCCTGTTTGTTCATCTACCATATCTGGCAGGTGGCCTGGGCTCTGGAGGTATATGCTGGATGAATGGATGAATGAACTAACAAGTGAACGCACTCCTGGAAAGCGGACTATGAGGTGAAATGAATCTATTAGAGAAGTCCACTTTTCTATGGACTTTCATTATAAAACAAGAGATTTAGGAACCAGATGGTGGCACAGAATTAACACGTGGTGCTCCACGAGGCTGACCACGTGGGAGGGTCCCAGGTTCACATCCAGAGCCCTCCCTACATAGCCAGGCAGGTGCACGTCCATGATCCAGGGCTGCTGGGGCTCACGGTGGGGCTACGTCAAGACCCTGTTGGAGGTGTTATCTCTCTATCTCTGCCTCTCTCATTCATGACATAAATAGGCTTTAGATAAAAAGAAGGAAGGAAGGAGAAAAGAAAACAAGAGATCGTGTCCTTGGATGTGTGAGAACCAGAGAAGGAGCTCTTGCGAGGCTCGTCTGTCACACACAGCACGCCCAGTGCTTCTCCCCAGGGCCACCCTCGCCAAGCACAGATCACTTCTCAGGGAGGTCCCAAGGCCTTGAGAGGCTTCCAGAAAGACCATGGGCGTTCACGGTGTGCTGCCCTCTCCCCAACCTTTTGAAAAGCACTTTCCCAGAAGATGCAACGATGCTGAAAGGTTGGAATCATTAGGCCCATTTTCCAGATGAGGAAACTGAGGCTCAGGGCAATGGAGGCCCTAGTAAGCAAGTGGCGGGACTGGCTGAGTTGAAGCTCTCCCATAATAACGTCCAGAATGACAGAGTTTGGGAGGCTGAGGGGCTGAGGCCCGGGGAGGAGTCCTGTATGGAAGTACCGGGTAAGATGCCCACCCTCACTAAGTCAAGGAAGGTCCTAGAAAACCTTTCCCCCGCGGAGCAGCTTGTGACGTTGCTCCTGTCAAACTGTTTCTGAGAAGCAGCGGACTTAGGCCTTACTGGGGAAGGGGATGTGTTCAGGCTGCACTGTGGCCACGGGACTGGGGGTGGGGGGAGTTGGAGTTCGGGAAGATCAGGGAGCCGGTCTTCAGTACACATCTGGGGATGCCCATCTGGGTTGTTCGTCCCCTGCCCAGGGTCAGGTTTTCTGCCTTGGCCCTACAGGCCCCTCCTGGGAGGACAGCCAAGCAGCCACTTCCTTTCTGGTCTGGCAGCTGCTGGACAGGCCTTGGCTTATTCCTAAGCCTGGATTAAAGCTCAGGTTTCTCATGGAGGAGTGTGGATGGGGGTCAGTCCATTCATGGAGTGTGACACTGTGCCGCGGGACCAGTGCAGGCCCCAGGGACACAGAGCTGAGTGGCCTACACATCTCTTGCTGCATGGAGCTCCATTCTGGTCAAGAAGATCAGAAGGGAAATTCCTAACCCTGCTCAAGTTCCACGACAAAGATATTCAAGTGGGGGGAGCCTGGATTCAAGGGGTCAGCTGGTAGCCGGCTGGAAGGTTGGATTTCAGGTTAAGGCAGGGGGACTTCCTCTCATGGGCAAGGTTCTCTGCCTTTGAAGCAAGTCTGCCATGATTAGATTTGTGTGCTTTAGAAGCAGGCCAACTAGGTATATTTATTGTCGATAAACATGTATTATTTTTAAGGTAAAAATAAGAGTATCTTCATTTTGGATGAACTATAGTATCGAACATAATGAAGCACAAAGCAGACGGCTATGGACCTGTCTGAGCCACTTACCCGTGTGGTGCCAGTGAATGCAAAGAGCCCTGGGCTTACACTGAGAGGCCTACACTCAGGTTCACAGCCCTGCCCCTGACTTGTTGCGTGACCTAAAGGAAAGACTTCCCTCTCTCTACCTCAGTTCCCTCATCGGTAAAATGGGGTACTGCCACCTAGTACACAGGGCTCATCAGGACAAAAAGGGACATCGAGTGACATTATACAGACGCGCCCAACATAAGGCTTAAAGTAGGCCTCCAGGAGGCTTAGTACATCCCCTGAGATGCTTCAGACCTTCACAGCCTGCCTGCAAATGTACCACCCCGTAACTTCTCGGGAAGTCTCTCAGCTGTTCTAGCTCCAATCAAAGCCCGTTCCTGTGAAAACACGGGCCTGCCCAGGGAAGCAATCTCCCGTGTGTTTGACGGGCCACCTGCCCACCAGTGCAGCCTGCTGGGCCACGAACGTCAACAACGGCCCCTTCCTGGAGGGAGAAGAACAGGGAGCCGGCTTGTTCTCCGAGAGCACAGTGCTGGCTGGCGATGGGGAACATTTTAAGGTGGGACGCTTCTTCCTGCACCAATGGCAGCTGTCTACATAAGGCGTCCATTATGTGTGGGCTCCAGGGCCAGCAGGCCTGAGAGGCCAAGCTAAAATTAGTGTCAAATGCACACCCGCTAGAGACAGAACATCCGAAGGTCAGATGCCTCCAACCAGCTGCCAGGCAGGAGCTGGGGAGACGGGCACCAAAACAGCTGTGGCAGCTGCTGCCTCTGGCTCCCCCTGGGCATGGGGACAGCAGGCCCTGCCCAGCAGCCTGGTTCAACAGCCCAGCTTGAGTTAAAAAACAGAATGCAGAGAATAGTCTCAAACCTCTATGTATATCTAGACCCATGTATATCTGTGTATCTGCATGGAGAAAAGGTAGGAGAGCAATTCATTCGATCTTCATCATAGACGTGGGACATGTGTGAACAATGTTCTTTCCCTGTACTTCCTAAAATGCACTCAATATCTGTGTCTTCTGGGACCAGCAGTTGGTGTAATGGCTATGTCGCTGGACTCCTGTGTAGTCAGCCGTGGTTCAAGTCCCAGACCCAGTGGCTTAAACTCACATTGGGCCTCTCTGGCACACACACACACCTTATAGCAAAAACCTCTAAAATATATATATTATATATATATATATATATACACACATGTATATATATATAATATATATATACATACATACATATATGTATGTGTGTGTGTGTGTCTTACTTTTATAATCAGAAGATGACAATAAAAATGCTAGAAATCGCACATTTGTATTAAATATAACAAAGATTACATTGCAGACACAGGCATGTAGTGTACAATCATATTTAGAAGCTAGCTGGCATAAAGACTAGCATTTTCCAGCCCAGTTCTGTAGCCTAATGGTTAAGGGAGCTGGATCCCACATGGCTGGCTGTGGTTCAGGTCCTGGCCCTGAAAGCTTGAAAAGCATGCCACACACAGACGGATGCGTGCTCCAAAGCCTGAAGAGATGAAGAAATGGAGGAGAAGGGATGGTGGCTTGGGCCACCATCACACCTCATTGGGGAGTGCCTTCTCTCTCTCTCTCTCTCTCTCTCTCTCTCTCTAATGCACAAGCCCTTTGGCAATTAAAAAAAAAAGCTGAGTGTTCTCCAATTCCTCATTTTATGGAGGAACTGAGGTTCCATAAGTAAAACAAGAAGCTGAAAAACTATTTTTCACAGAGCCTGGTGCACTGAAGTTTCCTCAAACCTTGTCCATTCATTTCTACAGTGTTTGCTGTTGTTGTTTCTAAGCCATTCTGCTCCAGGCCCTCTGTTGAGGCTCAGTGGATTCTACCATGAACACTGTCTCTCAGTTCTCACTGGCATGAGCCTCCTTTCTCAACCTCCCAGCTGGGACTACAGGCGTGCTCCACCATGCCCGGCTCTTTCAGGCAGGCCAGCCTCAAGTTCATGATCCTGTCTCAGCCTCCCTGAATCACTGGCGCTACAAGTTCATGCGACTGTTTCTGGCCTTGACGCTGGACCAGGAATTGAACCTAGGTTTCCCATGGGTTTGATAGTGCAGCTTGTGCAGTGTCTCAGCAGCACGCACACTGCGGGTAGGACACTGCAGTTGTTTTTATGCCCACTTCATGGAGTTGGAGACCGAGATACAGAAAAGAGAATCGATTCGCTCAAGGATGGCCAGCTAGGAAGCCAAAGAGTGAACCCCCGACTCTAGCTTCCATCCCGCAGCCCACTGACCTTGAGGAAGGACATCCCCCAAACCCCACCCATCTTTCCAGGCCCCATCAGGTGCCCATCCTCCACCATGCTGCTCCCAGTCACAGCCCCACGGAACGCGTCACTTCCTCTCGTCCGCACTTCTCGGGTCTCCTACTGGGCCTCTGCTGCTTCTCCTTCTCACTGTGCACCGTTACTCCTTTGTTGATATGTCCCTTCTGGAGAAGGGATCGCCTTATTCTTGTCTGAGCCCCAGTGTCCCCCAGCGCCTGGATTGGAGGGGATGTCCAGAAGGTTCCACTGAATGAACTTCCCAAAGGAAAGTCAAAGTCAAGGGCATAGGCCTGACCTTCTATCAAGACACACACGCCGACTGCTCACACCACCTTTGGAAGCACCCAGGTCCTCTAGGTGATCGCTGCCCTTGCAACCACTTGCTAGGTGGCCTGAGTTGACACGTGGGCACTGAGCCCGCTTTTCATCGGCTCTCGTGTTTGAGCCTGGGACCGTCTTCTGGGGCAGGTATTTTATAGATGGACAGTCTCACGGTTCCCCCAAAGGACAGGCAGGGTGGGGCTGAGGCGGCTCTCCCTGGCCTCACAGCTCCTCTTTTTAGACTCCCCTGAGATGACAGCTGTGACAGTTTTGAGTTCTACCAAGAGAGGAAACAGTCAAGCATAAGCTCGCCAGGGCTTACCCATTACACAGGAGCCCCCTTGTTATGATTTAGAGGCGAGGAGGAGGCTGATGGGACCTATGACCAGCCTGAATTCCCAGAGGACTGCTGCCTGGGGAAGGTGGCCAACTGGCTGCTCTTCAGGGACAGCAGAGAGAAGGTGAGCTGGGCAGGGTGATGGGGGCGACCAGGCAAGCTGAGTGGGGTGAAGGAGGCCAGCAACCCTGCAGCCAGATGACAGCCCAATGCCAGACAGGATGCAGGGTGCCAAGGGTGTTCTGTGTCAGGAGACCTGAGGGTTCCAGCATGGTCCCTGAGCCCATGAGAGTCCCGGCCACAGATCCTCCAGCAAGCAACGTCCTGCTCCAGGTCCCGGCCGAGACTCAGTGGGTTCTACCATGAGTTCCTCCTCCAGCTCTCAGCCTCCTCCTAAAGCCCAGAGGCCTCTCAGAACCTCAGAGCTGACCAGCTCCCTGCCTTGCTCGTACAGGGCCCTGCCTGAGCTCCAGAGCATGGCGTTCCGAGTCCTATGTCTCTCCCAGCCTTGCCCGCCCCACTCCCCACCTGTTCCCCTCCCCACCCTACATCTTAGCCTTTCCCTTTCTCCTTGATATTCCTTCTTCCATTTTTGATGAACTTCTACTCATCCTTCAAAGCCTACTTCAAAGCCCAGTTCAAATAGTCTTCCCTAAACCTCTCCACAAGCAAGCCCAACAAAACTGACCCCTCCCTTGCTGTACCATGCTCCTCCAATGGGATGAAAGCTTCTGGGGGGCAGTGCTGCCCGTTCATCTCTGTGCTCACTGCCTAGCACAAAGGCCAGAGCACATAAACTAAAACGCCCGGATAGAAGAAGACCAGATGGACAGGCAATGAGAGGGCAGGCGAGTGGCCGGGGACCGCCCCTGTCTGAGCTGGACTCCAGCAGCTTGCTAGCAGGAATTCAGGCCTGTTTGCAAAGTGCACACACACACAGTGCACTGCAGCCTAGCTCAAGTCTTCAGGGATGCTGGGTCCACACAAAGGACCGTGTCCCAGGGAAGGAGCCATGGCCGCAGGGCTGTCCCACCTCCCACGGCCTTGGCTGGAAACTGCAGCAGCTGCTGGAGGCCTTCCAGAGCACGGAGTCCCACTTCCTCACAGTGTAGACAAGGAAACGGAGACTGAGAAAGGAAGGCCTGCTTGAGACTTTCCTGAGCAATAAAGGCTGACCTGGGGTCAGAACCGGTCCTTGGCTCCCAGCCCAGAACTTTCCTGCTACCGTATGTGGCCACTACCAGAATGCCAGCTGCAGGGCTCTGGGCACCTGGGAGCCTTTTCCTGAAGTCTCGTTCGAGCGTGGGGCTCCCTTCTCTTGCCCAAGGCTGTGGATGTCCCTGGCTACCTCCTGGCCACAAATGACTTTTGGGTTATGCTGACATTACTCTGTGAGCCGTGGGGTGGGGGGAAATAGGGAGAGCTTACCTGCCAAAAGCAGCTGTGGTCTCATGGTTCAGATGTGTCGGAGATTTCTCAGAGCTTGGAGGACTGTGTTGGAGGGCGGCCTGCAGAAAGTGGAGAAAGTGAGAATATTATACCAGCGCCATCTGTCAACTTGCATTTGAGTTTGAAAAATGCATCCCAAATTGGTGAGTGCAGCCTCGCCGAGAGCAAAGCCCGAGCCACCACCCCTTCTCCAACATGGTATCGCAGGTCAAGACGCGGCCCCTGGGGAGGCAACCACAGCCTCCTAACCCCACTCACAGAGCTGAGAGTCACCAGTCACCTGCCCCTGCCAACCCCGGAGCATTCTAGTTCTGCTCTCAGCCCAGAGGAACCCTCACTTGCACGCACTCCTGGAGGAAAACACGCTTCCCTGGCTTCCCGAGCGCCGCTGTTCCTGTCACCACAGTTCACTCATTCTTTCTTCCATCATTCATTCATTCATGCAAGCGTTCAATAGAGATTCGAGAAAGCTGTCAGAGGCTGGAGTCAGGTCTTATGGGGATAAAGTCTCTGGGGTGATAGCTCAGGTCTAGGACAAATGCCACAGGCCCCCATCCCTAGCCCCTCTCGGTGCCAGACAGTAGGCAAAGCACTTTGAATCTGCCATACGGGATGGCAGGAAGCTTCCCCCATATACAGCACCAGGATCCCTTTCTGTGTGAAAATATTTCTCAAAATTCATCATGATATTAACTGTACATTTAGCATCTTCTTATTGAGAAAATAAACAATACAAAAGCTACAATGAAAAAACCTTCATAATTAACTTGTATTTTAGTAATTGCAGCACCACTCTCTATATTTAAATCACTGTCACACACATACTAATTTGAGACATGTTATTTGTGTACCCAGGCTTAAGGCTTTGAGCCCTGAGGATCCTCTCATTCAATAGACAGGATGGAGCGTCCCTGCGGTGTCCAGCCCTAGGGCCCCCAGGTTAGCGATACTGGTAAGGGGAGGAGCCGTCGCTCTGTGGTAAGGCACACTTGAGTTCCAGCCCCGCTCAGACCAGATGTGGGCCCCAGGGCAGGCCAGCAGCCTTCCTGCAGCTCCGAGTCTTTAGTAGTAAAAAGGAGGTTATAATCCAACACCTGGAAAGTTGTTATGAGAATTAAATGAGATAGTAGAAGTCACCAAGTCAGGGTCCGGCACAACTCAGAAGCCCCACAGATGAGTACAGAGGATTCGCACCATCGCAGTCATCACAATGTCATCATCGTCACGGACGTCACTACTCTCCAATAGGGGCATCGCCATCACCACCACCATCTTCACCTCCACTGGCAACACCACCAGCACCAACCCACTTCCTTGCTCTTTATAACTTCTATTGGGGTATACAGTAATTGTTATCTTTTTAAAAATTTCTTCCAGTTTTTACTATAGGGCACGTGTACTTGCTGGAGAGAGACACAGAGAGAAAGAGAGACACAGAGAAAGAGATAGTGAGAAATCACTCCCCCGGGGCAGGGGGGAATGGCCAGCCACAATCCCTTCTCCTCCATTCTCTTCTCAGGATTTTGGACATGCATGCACACATGCCTAGCCTGTTTTTCTCTCTTTTTTTGGAGAGGTTTTCGGTATAGGGCGTGTGTGCTCGCCAGACAGACAGAGACATAGAGACAGAAAGTGAGAAATGATCCCCCGGGGGGATGATCACGCCACAATCCCTTCTCCTCCATTCTCCTCTCCGGATCTTGGGCACGCATGCACACGCACCCGGCATGAGTTTTAAGCCACTGGGTCCGGGACGCGAACCGCGGTGGACTACGTGGGAGTCCAGCGACATAGCCATTATGCATGCTAACTGCTGGTTCCTTCTAGCCTGTTTTTCAAGCTGCCAGGCCTGGGAGTCAAACCACACCGTTGGCCAAGTGGGATCCAGCTGTCTTAACCACCATGCCAAGAATTGGCCCAAGTAATTTCCATCTTTTTTTTCTTTTTTTTTTTTTAAGAGTTTTTTTTGCTATAGGGCGCATGCATTTGTCACAGAAACAGAAAGACAGAAAGCAAAAAATTATCTTCCAAGGGGATGGCCACACTGAAATCTCTTCTCCTCCATTCTCTCGGGATTCGGGGCACACATGCACATGTGCTTGGCGTGAGTTTTAAGCCACCAGGTTCAGGACTTGAAACACAGTCAATCACATGGGAGTCAAGTGACATAACCATTATGCCATTTGCTGGTCCCAGTAATTTCCATTTTACAATAGAGATACTAATATCCACATCTTTCAAAGGTTCGTGAGCAGCTCTGTAACTTCAGAGTTGTGTGAAATTGTCAGACTCTCTTTTCCCTTATGTAAATGAAGGACCGCCATCCTAGTAGTTTGTGTGTCAAAGGGCACACACAGTCCAGGCCATGGCAGAACGAACCGAGGTCATCACAGAACCGGACTGCTAAAATAATGTACACAAAACCTCGGCACAGTGCCTGACACATGGTAAATACTCAGTGGTCACTGGTCATCCTTGTTCACATCATTATTGTTGTTGGGTTTTGCTGTTTATTTTTTATGCAAGAGGATGCATGCAAAATGAGATAGAGAAAGCGAGTGAGAAAGCACCTTTCAACAGGGCCTCGTCATGTTGCAATTTGCATTCCTCTGATTCTCTATCCCTTCAGGATCCTGGGTACAGGCATGCATGCCTGGTGTGTTTTTCAAGTCTCTGGGGTTGGAACTTGAACCCTGGTTGGCCACATGAGATCAGCTTCCTCTGCCAGCACTAAGGGGACGGCCCATGATTATTAGCATGACTGTCATTACCATTTCTCCTCCTAGCTTGGCAGCCTCTGAGGACTGAGACCACTCCAAATCCACCTGTCTCCCTACAGAGTCTAACACAATGCCTGTCTTCCAGAAGAAATTAATACATTTCTGATTGCTGAAACGGTGTCAGAGACTCACACAAAATCAGGTGCAAAATAACTGAAGGGCTAGGAGAAGGGCCGCAGACAAGGATCAAGAGCCTTTCTGGGGACCTGCAAAATCCCAACAGATCTCCTAAGGGGATCCGTGTGTTACTGTGGAGCTAATCTGCAGGACCGCATGGACCGTTCGTTCATTGTTTCATTCATTTATTCATCAGACTGACACCAAATTTTCATTCTGGTCGAATAACAAGCCTTTGCTCAGTACTTTATTCGTTCTGTTTTGAAATCTTGTTTCCGTCTTCCATTTCCAATAGGCCCCACACAAATGCTCGGTGGCAGATAGTATAGGTACAGACAATCCATTTTGTAAATAAAGAAATAGAGGTTCAGAGAGGTGACAAGATGGGCCAGAGGGCACACAGCAATCAAAGCCATGGTAGAAAAATGGACCAACACATTATTCATAACCTTGACACCTCCTTGCTGGCACTGCGATGTCCATCATGTCACAAGTCCAGGATCGTTCATTCTCATCGCCCTGCTTGCTTCTCAGCAAATCAAACTGAATTAAATTTCTATTGATGTTATTTTAACACGCTGGTTGGAAAAGACAGACTCTAAGTTCCACGAGGGCAGGGGCTCTGAGAGTCACAGCAGCATCAGACCAGTTAAATGCATGAACTCTGATCCCAGACTGTCTGGGTTCAAACCTTGACTGACATTTTTTCTTTCTTGTTCTTTTCTCTCTCTCTTTCTTTCTTTCTTTTTCCTTCCTTCCTTCCTTCCTTCCTTCCTTCCTTCCTTCCTTCCTTCCTTCCTTCCTTCCTTCCTTCTTTCTTTCTTCCTCTTTCTTTCTTTCTTTCTTTCTTTCTTTCTTTCTTTCTTTCTTTCTTTCTTTCTTTCTTTCTTTCTTTCTTTCTTTCTTTTCTTTCTTTCT
>NW_006203607.1:807098-811072 GCF_000334495.1 Tupaia belangeri chinensis | reverse complement strand
TTTTTTTTTTTTAAGAGTTTTTTTTGCTATAGGGCGCATGCATTTGTCACAGAAACAGAAAGACAGAAAGCAAAAAATTATCTTCCAAGGGGATGGCCACACTGAAATCTCTTCTCCTCCATTCTCTCGGGATTCGGGGCACACATGCACATGTGCTTGGCGTGAGTTTTAAGCCACCAGGTTCAGGACTTGAAACACAGTCAATCACATGGGAGTCAAGTGACATAACCATTATGCCATTTGCTGGTCCCAGTAATTTCCATTTTACAATAGAGATACTAATATCCACATCTTTCAAAGGTTCGTGAGCAGCTCTGTAACTTCAGAGTTGTGTGAAATTGTCAGACTCTCTTTTCCCTTATGTAAATGAAGGACCGCCATCCTAGTAGTTTGTGTGTCAAAGGGCACACACAGTCCAGGCCATGGCAGAACGAACCGAGGTCATCACAGAACCGGACTGCTAAAATAATGTACACAAAACCTCGGCACAGTGCCTGACACATGGTAAATACTCAGTGGTCACTGGTCATCCTTGTTCACATCATTATTGTTGTTGGGTTTTGCTGTTTATTTTTTATGCAAGAGGATGCATGCAAAATGAGATAGAGAAAGCGAGTGAGAAAGCACCTTTCAACAGGGCCTCGTCATGTTGCAATTTGCATTCCTCTGATTCTCTATCCCTTCAGGATCCTGGGTACAGGCATGCATGCCTGGTGTGTTTTTCAAGTCTCTGGGGTTGGAACTTGAACCCTGGTTGGCCACATGAGATCAGCTTCCTCTGCCAGCACTAAGGGGACGGCCCATGATTATTAGCATGACTGTCATTACCATTTCTCCTCCTAGCTTGGCAGCCTCTGAGGACTGAGACCACTCCAAATCCACCTGTCTCCCTACAGAGTCTAACACAATGCCTGTCTTCCAGAAGAAATTAATACATTTCTGATTGCTGAAACGGTGTCAGAGACTCACACAAAATCAGGTGCAAAATAACTGAAGGGCTAGGAGAAGGGCCGCAGACAAGGATCAAGAGCCTTTCTGGGGACCTGCAAAATCCCAACAGATCTCCTAAGGGGATCCGTGTGTTACTGTGGAGCTAATCTGCAGGACCGCATGGACCGTTCGTTCATTGTTTCATTCATTTATTCATCAGACTGACACCAAATTTTCATTCTGGTCGAATAACAAGCCTTTGCTCAGTACTTTATTCGTTCTGTTTTGAAATCTTGTTTCCGTCTTCCATTTCCAATAGGCCCCACACAAATGCTCGGTGGCAGATAGTATAGGTACAGACAATCCATTTTGTAAATAAAGAAATAGAGGTTCAGAGAGGTGACAAGATGGGCCAGAGGGCACACAGCAATCAAAGCCATGGTAGAAAAATGGACCAACACATTATTCATAACCTTGACACCTCCTTGCTGGCACTGCGATGTCCATCATGTCACAAGTCCAGGATCGTTCATTCTCATCGCCCTGCTTGCTTCTCAGCAAATCAAACTGAATTAAATTTCTATTGATGTTATTTTAACACGCTGGTTGGAAAAGACAGACTCTAAGTTCCACGAGGGCAGGGGCTCTGAGAGTCACAGCAGCATCGGACCAGTTAAATGCATGAACTCTGATCCCAGACTGTCTGGGTTCAAACCTTGACTGACATTTTTTCTTTCTTGTTCTTTTCTCTCTCTCTTTCTTTCTTTCTTTTTCCTTCCTTCCTTCCTTCCTTCCTTCCTTCCTTCCTTCCTTCCTTCCTTCCTTCCTTCTTTCCTTCCTTCCTTCCTTCCTTCTTTCTTTTTCTTTCTTTCTTTCTTTCTTTCTTTCCGAGATCCTATGTGAGCCTGATGGGGTGACCTTTGTAAGTAACTTGATGTTTCCCTCTTGCCAACTTTAGTATCTTGTCTTTGTATGTTGTTTTTGTCAATCTGGCTATGATGTGCCTTGGAGAGGATCATCTTGGGTTGATTCTACTCAGGGTCTTATGAATTTCTTGGGTCTGGATATTTGAATGCCTTTCTAGGTTTGGAAAGTTTTCTTCCAGGATTTCATGAAATAAATTACCAATGCCCTTATTATTTTTTTCCTCTTCTGGGATACCAATTATCTGGATGTTGGGGGCGCTTGATGGTATCCAGTATTCCTCATATATTATCCTCATCTTTCTTGGTTATTTTCTCAATCTTAATATTTTTTTCAAGGTTAGATGTTTTGCCTTCTACATTCGAGATTTGATCTTCTGCCTGATCTAATCTACTTTTAATAGTTTTGAGGGAGGTTTTGATTTCTTGTATCACATTCTTCAACCCTAGAAGTTCCATCTGGTTCTTTTCTCTTTTTTTTGGAGAGGTTTTCTCTATAGGGCGCGTGCGCTCGCCAGACAGACAGAGAGAGACATAGAGACAGAAAGCGAGAAATCACCCCCTAGGGGGGATGGTCACGCCGCAATCCCTTCTCCTCCATTCTCCTCTCGGGATCTTGGGCACGCACGCACACGCGCCCGGCGTGAGATTTAAGCCACCGGGTCCGAGACGCGAACCGCGGTCGACTACGTGGGAGTCCAGCGACATAGCCATTACGCTAACTGCTGGTTCCCTTGATTCTGACACTTTTAATAGCTGCAGGACCTTGGGCAAATTACTTAACCTCTTTGTGCTTCAACATCTTCATCTATAAAGAAAGGATGGTTAGCATGAAGTTGTGCTAAACCACGGACTGGGTCTGGAATATGGCACTTAGCGGTTTGGTTGTAATAACTTCTATTACTGGTCACATTGAGATGCATTTCCTGTACCTAGCATGATGTCTGAGATCTGGACGATCCCACAGAAGCATATACTGGATGAGCGAAGAGAGGAAACGCTCCTGGAAAGAGCGAAATATCTGTAATACCTGTGCTCTGTCTTGATGAGCCAGACAAAAGAGTAGCTGGGGTTTGGGCCCCAGGAACCCAGGGCTCCCTGGTTCCTTGTTCACAGCCAGAGCCGGGAGGGGGAGGCCAGTCATCTCAGGTGCCAGGCCCTGCCCGTGGATGGCAGTAGATATGACGAGCAGTTAGGAACGTAAGCGCGAGAATCGGATACTTCCATCCAAGTCCTCACTTTGTCATTCTGTCACTTCCTAGCTGTGTCCTTACCTCCTTGTACTTGCCTCAGTTTCCTCATCTGGAGAATGAGGATATTTGCACCTACCTACCTTGAGGGGATGTGGGGTGGACTAGATGTCATAGGGAAGAAGTAAAGCATCCTTCACCTGGCCCCGGTCCCTAACAATAGTGACAATGACAGGTCAATGGCAGCTTGGCCCGGAAAATGGGAATATCACACCTACCTTGAGGGGATATGGGGTGGATTAGATGTCACAGGAAAGAGGTAAAGCATCCTTCACTTGGCCCTAGTCTCTAACAATAGTGACAATGACAAGGTCCATGGCAGATCTCCCAGACAGAGCTCACCCCGTGGACCTGCTCATCCTGAGCTAAGCATTGCTTCCGCTCTACCAGGGAGAGCGGAAGGCCCAGGATTTGTTAGCGAGGCCCAGGATTTGCCCATTAGGCTACGAGGCTACTATGGAAAGGTAAACCCTCTGGCCCCAGCACAGACTAGGCTCTGTGGAGGCAGAAGAGCAGCTTGGGAAATGCTCCCCCACCCCGCCGGAAGTGTCTCAAGAATCCACTTGCAAAGTTCTTCCTACACGCCAGTGCCAGCAGCAAGAGGCCAGCACGCAGCTGCCTCTGAACCAGTCTCCGCCCCTGCGGTGGCTGCAGACCCTTCCTACACTGTCTCCCCCCAAGATGCCAAGGTTGGCAGACCTTCCCACTTACGAGAAGTAACCCAAAGCTTTAATTCCTTGTCTCGTTTCATCTTCACAACAAGCCTGCAGGTAGGTGCCCTGATCCTGCCATGTACCAGGTGTGACCCTCGGCAAACTATTGAACTACCTGTGCCCCAGCTTCCTCATCTGTGAGCACTTGCAAGGTCCTG
>NW_006203607.1:803136-806888 GCF_000334495.1 Tupaia belangeri chinensis | reverse complement strand
TGAAAGGAAAATCTTACAGAATCTTGAGGAAAAAGGCGTCAATGTAGCCGATGGGACAATGGATTTGATCTAGAGAATCTTTTCTTAGAAAATCAAACTGAAATTAAAGACCAGAGTGTAAAGCAGATGAAGGTGGGAAGTGGAATTGGGTGTGTTCGTGTCACTCCCTACAGCTCCCTCCAAGGCTGACCCTCAAAGGCGTTTTGCAGGAGCCCAGCACCCAGACCACTGCCTCAGTCCATCCCGGGGACCACAGAGGACCTGGTCTCTGCCAGGCTGAGGGCACTGACGTGACAGGGGACACTGTGCTGTCCAGAGAAGGCAGAGTCGTGGCCTCCAGAAGCCAGAACCACGAAGGCAGAGGCACGAGTTCGTTGTGAAAATTAACAAGTGAAACTCACCATTTTCCTTCCATGGAGGGCTTGGGTGGGGACAAGGAAGACACCTCTATGGTGTCTGATTTGGGGCCACTCGGCACCGCCCCACCCCCGCTTTGGTGGTAGAACTCCGGTTTCAACTGGAGGAACCAGTGCTCTTGGTCCTGGCACACAGCACACGAAGGCTTCCTGCTTTTCCACAGCAGCGGAGAGGGTGTGACCCTGAGCCAGGTGTGTCACCTGTGCCAGGCCCCTGTACTGGGGAGCTCATTCGTCCCTCTCTGCAGCCATGGCAAGACTCCGGCTTCCTAGTTCCTGCTCTCTGGCTCCCGAAGGGGCCCTTGCTTCTTTTCTGAGCCTGCATCTCCAGTCTTCCTGCCAATTCTATGAGATTCTGGCTGTCCTTCCAATACTCCCTTTGTGCTGGCCACCTCAAGGCAGCTTCTGTTGCTTACACCCAATATCCACCGCTCCTGAATCCAGAGGGGAAGAGGTCAGGTGGCTTCCTTTGGCACAAAGGGCCGTGACTAGAAGCTCTCACACCAAACGCAAACAGGAAAAACAAGCTAAATGCTAGGAGCTTCCCAACAGCTATTATTCGTCCTCTCTCTCTCTTTTTTTTCTCTCTTTAGGTTCTTGTCATAGGGTACATGCACTCACCTATACACACACACACACACACACATACACACACATATATATATACATATAGCAAGAGATAAAGTAAGAAACCACCCTGCAGGGAGGACGGCCATGCCATAATTCCATCTTTTCCATTCTCCTCAGGAGAATGGGCACGCACGTGCACACCTGGCATGATTTTTAAGGCACTGGGTCCAGGACTCAAACCACAGTCAGCCATGTGGGAATCTAGTGCCTTAACTACCATGTAACCTGCTGGCCCCTATTCATCCTGTTTCTTGTCTGCTGGCAGAGGCCTGTCCTTACTGGGGTGAGCCCTTCCCAGGGCCTGGGGGTAAGTTATGATGGTCTAACCCAAGAATGGGAGTTTCACTCCATTTTCCAGCGACTGGTTCACAAGACTCAGTTCTAGCTAGTGAAGTCTATTACTCCCACTGTAGAGTTAAGGAAAGTCTTTCTTGGGGGTTCTGGGAAAGGGCTTCTTTGCTGCTAAAAGGATTTGGGGAAGATGTCCCTTTCCAGCCGCATGTACCATCATGTCTCCCTGTGGCTTTGGGACTGTCACACCGCATATGGCCTCGGGTGAGATGATGCTGAAGTGGAGGTGAGGTTGGCAGAGCCAGGAAAGCTGGAAAGGGCCTGGATCCTTGGTGTCATTAGGCTGCAGACCCTATCATTTAAGCCACCTATAGTCATATTTGTCACCTGCAGCCCAAAGCATCCTAATACCCAATCAGGACTTCCAGCCAGGGACTGTGCACCCCCATGGCAGGCTGGACAGCTGCCACAAGGGCCAGTGTCAGGAAGAAGCCTGAGCAGGAGCATCCAGAGAGCAGGGCAAGCCCGAGATGGGGCCAAGCAAGGCCACTCCTGGGTGGAGTCAAGGGAGCCTCCAGGCAGTGGCGAGATCTGAAGCCAGAAGGGCAGTATCATTTCCTGACGATCTTCCTTGGGGAGAGTGGAACCCAGCTGCAGCGACAGGGACAGAGCCCAGCCCCATATGGACATGACTGGGATGGTCACGGCTAGTCAGGGCTGTAGGAACTGGGGCTTCTGAGGGATTTCGACATTAGCAGAGAATGGAGCAAACCCCACGTATAGAGCCGGGCTCGTGCAGCAGGCTTTGGGGTGGGCTGCACTCACAAGCCCCTGCCAGGCTTCCTCTCCTCGTAGGAGGGCTAGATGGGGCAGTGCCAGTGGTGGGCACCAAGATTCTTCTGATCGCTGGCCCAGGCTGGCCCAGCTGCGGGGCAGACATGTGGGAGATGGTGCCCAGCATGAGGCAGGGGACACAGGCACTGACGGGGCTTTAGGTCAGGAACCACGTCCCATCAAGAGCTGGGAGAGCCCCAGCAGGTCTCCAGCCTATACCCACCTGAACTGATGCTATGCAAGCACCCCTAGTGCCCGAAGAGACAGCCCGGCTCACTTGAGGGATAAGAGACAGCCCTTCAAAGGGACAGCATCCGGACCAGCGGTTTGTCCTGCACCCTGTTCCTCACACGCCAGCCAGCTGACAGACATTTCCCGTCTGTCTCATTCATACGCATTGCCGCTGGAGTTCTCACTCCCCTTACCAAACACTGAGAAAATCCCAGAAATAGGGACTAGCAGATAGCACAGTAGTTACGTCACTGGACTCCCGCATGGCCGACCATAGTTCGAGTCCTGGACCGGGTGGCTTCAGACACACGCTGGGCGTATGTGCATGTGTGCCCAAGACTCCAGGAGGAGAAGAGAGGAGAAGGGATTATGGCATGGCCATATCTCTAAGGTCACACCAGCTCTGGCATCCGTGGTCCCGGTTCAATGGAACAAACACGTGAAACAGTCGATGATGAGCAGCTCTCACACAGCCCTGGGCGAGGTCCCCTGCACCCATCGCAGGCTCAGTCCAGCCCCTGGCTCTCGGACCAGCCCTCCCACTGAGAGGAGAGGGAGACAGCACCTACAGAGCCCTCAGCTTAGATTTTCCTGCCCTCACACTGTCCTTGGGTCCAGAGATTGTGCCCGTCTCTGTCTTGTTCCCGAGACCAGCTGCCACCTTACTCCTCACGCTGGTCCAGACCTGCCGCAGCCTCACACCCCGAGCCTGGAACCCCAGTCCCTGCACCTGGGCGGCAGGGTGGTGAGGTGACGACTGCGAGCAGGCTCCCCGTCTGAGAATTTCACAGGGACCCCTTTACTGAGTCCCCGGAGAATGCTGTCTCACTCTGCTTCTGCTTTCTAGGTAAGGAAGCTAAAGCCCAAGGAGATTAGCCAGCAGGCCAGGGTCGCTTGGCTGGGAAGTGGCTCTGCTGACCATGCCCTCCTAATGGCCCTCCCAGTACCCACCCGCCCCTGCTCCCGGCCTCTCTCACTCCCTAACGTTTTAGGCCTCTATCCTGTTCAGAAAAGAGCTGAGGTTTGTCCAGAAGAATAGGAAGAACAGGGAGAGGGTGTGGGGAGGCCCAGAAGAGGCCAGAAATGGAGCCTGGAAATTTGCAAACATGGACCCCGCGATGGCACCCTCACGACTGGCTCCCTCTCTTGCTCCTTCCTGGCAGTCACGGGGCTATCGCTTCATGGGGTGATGGGGCAAGCCTCAGCCCTGCCAGGGGAAGGCCACATGGCACAGTGCAAAGGCTTGTGTCTGGGGGCCAGATGGCCCCGTGCTCAGACCCCAGCTTTGTCCCTTGGACGTTCTACAGGCTTGAAGGAATCCCAGGGGAAGGTGGCCTGTTTGAGCCTCAG
>NW_006203607.1:794674-802834 GCF_000334495.1 Tupaia belangeri chinensis | reverse complement strand
CGCCCCAGCTCTAACATGGGGCTCGTGACTGCCCTCTCAGGGCCTTTGGGAAGACGCGGGAAACGCTTGGTTACATGCCGCTGGCCGCAGAGGTTGGTCCCCTTTCTTGCCCTTTCCTCCCAGTTCCTGCTGCCCTCTTGGCACCACTGTCCTCTGAGGCCAGAAATGGCCTGTCAGAGCTGAGCGGCCTGGACAGTTCCAACGATGCCCGCCACGTGACTGGCAGGGGCCTGAGCACACTCGGCACACTGCAGATAAATATGGGGTCCAGGCACCTGATGCCAAACAATGGGCTATTCTGGGCCTGATTGCTCATCCAGGGAAGGCGGGCTCTGGGCAGTGATCAGCCCTGGAGGTCAGGACAAGCCTGGGGCGGCGAACAGCGGAGCAACCACACCACAGGGCAGGTGCAGGGACGCTGGCCAGCAGGTGACGAGCACCAGAATGTCAGGGTACAAATGGGGGGACTCAGGCCAAGGGGGGAGAGTGCTTTGATCACTGTTTCACCTCCTGGGAAGACAAGTGTGACACGTGGAATCACGGCACCCTGGGGCCGTGCAGAGGGACAGCGCACAGGGCCATGGGGACATGAAGGAGATGTGCCCCTCTAATCCTGTGAGTTGCTCATCAGGAAAGAGGCACTGGAGACCCAGCCCTGTCCCTGTTCGCAGGGGCCTTACAGTCTCAGGGCAGAGAGAGGCAGAAGCAGAGCCCGGGAGAGTGGCCTCGACTGTCGAGGCGAGGAAATGCTGTAAGGGAGATACGGCAGTCAGAGGCCCGTGGGCACCTGAGGCTGCCCGAGGTGTCAGGGGGACAGGGGGACAGCCAGGTCACTGCTGACGGTTACAAACATACTTCAGCATGCAAGACGGGAGGAGAAGGACGTCTGCCGTCTGCGTAACGAGGGACGCCTCAGGGGTCCTGGAGCCGGGATCTGTCCTAGGTCTCTGGACTCACAGGCCAGAGCTGGTCCCCAGCAGGGCACAGCAGCCACCGGCCCTTCCTAGATCCTCCCCAGGGGGAAAGCCCCTGGTAGTTCCACCGGGCCAGGGGCCAGCACCAGGCCCCTTCAGCCATCACTGCCTTGCAAGCCAGCTGTCCATGTGGGCCTCAGGAGATGGAAACTGACAGGCAGCCCCTTGGCCATCCGGATCCAGCAGCGCAGGCTTGCCCCTGCCTGTGCTACCTCCTGCCCATGCGGAAATCTGGGTGTCAGATGCATGTGGCTCCACCCCTTCCGAGCTATGCGACCTTGACAAGTTCAGCAGAGCGTCTGCCATAACGGATGCTAGGCTAGTGTCGAAGAGCCACTGGGAGCATGACACACAAGAAAGCATACAACACACACAGGAGTCTGTGGCTCACAGGGGGCCCGATGGGCACCGGCACATTCCCTCCCACACCAGTCCCCTCCACCACCTGCGGCCCCCAGCACAGAGCACCCCTCCCTCCTCAGGGCGCCTGTACCCCAGAGAGCTCGTTTTCTCTTCCGTGTCTGCAGTTGGACCCTGAGCATGACCACCGGCTCCTGGAGAGCAAGCGGCCTGGGCCCTGGGGCTCAGCAGAGCACCAGCAGATGGTCCCTGCTCCATCCAGGCTCTTCCGTGCGACTTCTGGCAGGGAGGATTGAACTTGGCGAATAATGGGACATGAAGAACCTGGATTCAGAGCTAGCAAAATGACCCTGGGCGGCTTAACTATTTTTATAAATGAGGATAATAATTGGTGCCTGAGGTTCTGCAAAATTATACAGTTATTTTAATACTATTGTTTCGTTTTTAGAATCATAGGTCAAGACAAGAGTGTATTCCGTTTGTAACCCAGTGCTCCGATCCCTCCCACAACACCCTGCCCTGTGGACGTCCTGCCTCTGGTTGAACCCCCCAGCGACAGGGAACTCCTGGGAAGAGTTCCCATGCTACGCTTCGCTCCTCAGCGCTAGAAACTTTGCTATTTTTTTTAAGACCTGCCACGCTGAGTTTTGATGCAGAGAAACAGTAGGTGATGAGCAGCCTGGGGGAGGGGCTGGGAGAAGGTGCAGGATGATAAGGGGCAGGTGTTGGGGAGTCAGAGCACCCGGAAATAATGCTTCCAGTCACCGACAGGCAGGGCGGCCCTGACACGGCATCTCTGCAGGCTGTTGGCCCCCTCCCCGGCTAAGCTCCCTCCCCTGCTGCCCGCTCTGCTCCTGGCTCAGAAGCAGCCGGCCCTTTCCGAAGACATCCTGCCCCGCTGCCTCCCGCCTGGGGCTGCTCAGTGGCTGGACCTCAGGGGCCTGGGTTCTCGAACTGGCCATGATGTATGATTTATGACTCGGATGAGCTCACCGGCTCGGGGAAGAGGGTGCTCCGAGGGGAGGCTGGAGGAAAGCTGGTTATGGATTTTAACCCTCTGATGTGACTGGCTGGGAATTCAGCATCAATAATTCAAGGCAGCGGGAGGAGGGGAGGAGGAAGAGGCAAGAGAGAGAGGTGAGGACGGAAAGAGAGGGAGGAAGGGAAGGAGTGGAGGAGGGGAAGAAAGACCGCAAAGCAGCACACTGGATTTACGGAGTGGGTCCCGCGTGTGCTACGCCACGCTCACCCTGCAAGCTCATTTAAGCCTCAGCGACATCTACGAAGCTGCTCTCGTCACTGTCAAAGAGCAGATAAAGAAACTAAGGCTCAGAAGGAAAGTGAAGGTTTCAGGGCATCCGGACCCAGGGCTGCTGATTCCAGAACCCAGCGCCTTCCTCTACACAACTCTGGAGGGTCCCTGCCAGCCTCAAGCCACCCAATCCCAGCTCACACTCGGGGCTGACGCGTAGACAGCTGAGTTCACGGGGCTCGGGCCCCAGGACCGAAGGCAGCCATCGGCCTTCTGGACAGCACCAGAACTTTGTAGCTGGAGCTGAAAAAATTAACTGCTATATTTAAAAAGCATTGTTCGGTTGCTGTGGCAACAGAGGGGCTAAGAATAATATAAAAAGATGATGATATGCCAGGTTGTCAGTGGCAACCCAATTTTAAGGGTGTGTGTATGTGTTTTAAAAGGAGTTGGGGGTGGGGAGGTGGCGAGGTTCAGACTGTCTTCCCCGCTCTCTCTGGCGCCATCTGCCCCAGAGGCACGCCCAAGATGCAGCCAGGCCTGGCATCTCCCCGGTCTGCCCACATCGGGGAATGTGGGTACGCCCTGGCCCTGAGCTGAAGACAAAGGGGCTCTCAGGGCCCTCGCTGTGTCCCTGCTGCCAGCCCCCACTGCCTAGGCTGCTTCTCTTAGCTGTGGAACCCCAGCCGGAAGCACCTCTCAAACAGATGGCCCCCAAATAGCTTCTTCTCTTCGGCCTGGGAGCTTTCAGCCAGCCTGGCAGACTCCCTGGGGACCACCAGGGAAAACAGATGGTCAGGAGAGGAGAGCGGGAGACAGATTTATTGATCTGCAGCCTGAGTGTCAGGGTTGGGAGCAACTTGGCCGAGCCGGGCATGGGTGGCCCTGCTCCCTGAAGAGTGCTGGAAATAAGTACCAGGGCCAGCTTGGGTCTGAAGCCAGGGCCCGGGTGACCTGGAGGGGACTCGCGGCTGGCCTGATGAGGGCAGAAAGGGGAGGGGCTGGGCCACCCATATGCCAGCCAGCTGTTTGCTGGGGTCAAGGTGGCAGCACCCAGGGAGAAACATGGGAAGAACTAGGTGACAAAATGACCGAAGAAATCCTCGAGGCGACTGCCAGTCAAGGTTGGGGAAGAGGCCTGCTGTTTGAGCACCATCACAGTCAGGCAGTGGGGAGGAGAGTTTGGAGCTGTGCCAGCCCAGGGGCCCACGCCAGCCTGTCACCGACGGCCACATGACCCCGACCAAGGGGTGAGCAGTGACTCTCGTGACCATGGCTGGGCCTCGGTGAAATGAGCTCTATAAAGCGCCAGGCCAGGCATGCGGGAGACCTCAGCAGGCAGCGCCGCCCACGAGGAGAAATCCGTACGCTAGACCTTCTCCGGGGTGAGCCCAAACCAAAAGCCACAGAGGCCCTCATGCAAGCAGACGAGGACTAGAGGGGCCCCATCACACAGAGATGGGCCGAGAGGGGGCCCCAGGGGCCAACATGCCTGTGGCCAGGGGTGGGGGGGTGCACCGCAATCTAGAGGGATGAGGATGGAGGAGAAGGCACCAGGCCCGGGAGGCCCCGAGAGCCGCTCCCAGCCTCCCAGGCCAGGCTCTGGCAGCAAGGAGGGTCACTGGAGAAGGGAAATGGGCACCTCTGTGTGTGGCTCAGTAGGAGGGCAGGTTGGCTGGGTGAACTCCAATGCAGGGAGGCCTGGGGGATGCTGGTGTAAGAGTGTAGGCCAGAGATGAGGCCTGGCTGGAGGTAGGCCAGCGCTCCACGGTTTACAAGGCACATCTGTGGCACGATGCCATTTGGCCATCACGGGATGGACTGAAGGTATTGCCCTGCCTACACCCTCTTCCTGACTCTGCCTCCCAGGGCTTCCCACAGGCTGGCAGCCCCTGCCGAGGGCAGAAACAGCTACATATCAATCCCTAAGCATCTCCCGAAAGAGGAAGAGTCGAGTCCAGGAGAGCTGCAGGGATCCAGAGAAGGGAGAGGTCTCATGGGTGGGAGTGATCATGGAGGGCTTCCCGGAGGAGGAATGATAAGCGTGCCTTCCAGGCAGACAGCATAGCACAGGTAAGGCTTGGCAGGAGACAGGCCATGGTGCATGGGAAATAGCCCCTGGATCCTGCTAGGAGAAAGCTGGCTGGGCACCTAGGCAGGGCTGGGGCAGGGAGGGCCGTGGAGTCCAGGCTGAGAGGCTGCATGCTCCTGTGGGCAGGGAGGAGCCACCGAGAGCAGAGGGAGGCCATGCAGGACTGGGAAATGTGAGCCAAGCAGATTCAGGAAGCCAGGCCGGCTCAACAGCCGGCGCCTCTCCCCTTCCCACTCTCAGAGCTGACTCTCCTTCCTCCCTGGCTGTCTGGGTGCCGGGAACAGACACCAGACCTCAAGCTCGCATCACAGAAAATGGGCGTGTTTCCTCAACCACCGTCCACATCAATGGAGCACAGGCAGCCTGCCCAGGCCTCAGCGGCCGCGCGTCTCTTTTTGGGGTGTGCTAGGTGCCCTGTGTCCAGCTCTGATCACAGTTTCCTAGGGTACGGGCACCCCGAGTTGAGCCTGGGGGAGGCTCTGGCCTTGGTGGAAGGCTGAGTCACAGACAGCTGTCCACGGGCTTGGCATGCGGGGACCAGAACTGCACTGGGCGAGCCCGGGAAGCCTGGCCTCTCTCCTCACGTTCTTCCCCATTCCTTCAGCGGATATTCCTTGAGTGCCTACTAGGTGTCAGGCACTGTTCTAGGCCCTGAATTGGGCACACAAAACTCACGCCCCCTGGGAACTTAAATTCTACCTGGGGACACAGACGAAGGTCCATCAGACACACGTCAGCCAGGAGTGAGCACAGCGGAGCAGACGAAAACTGCGACGGGGACCACGAAGAGAGGTGAAATGACCCGGGAAGGCTGCTCTAAGGAGGCAAAGGGCTCGGGGTGACATCTGAGCAAAGGCCTGAATAACAGGGGAGCAGTGGCAAGGGCATTTCAGGCAGAAGGACGGGTGAAAGCAAAGGCCCTGAGGCAGAGGCAAGCTGGGGCGTTTCTCTGAGTCCTGGGCCAGTGTTCCTGGGGAAGAGACGGGCGCAGACAGGTTGGGAGGCGGGCCCGGAGTCAGTGGCCTGGCAGCCCTGTCCTTCCAGGGTTCAGGGGGCACTGTGTGGGCCACCAGGCACATTCCAGGACACAGGCTCTGGCCAGATGGAGGCCAAGTGTGGAAGGAGGCAGAGCTGAGGGCGAGTCCGTCAGTCAGTCAACAAACACTGACAGCGTCTGCCACATGGCGGCTCCAGCCGAACTGGGCCCTGGCTCACAGCAGGGCACACGTCACGGCAGAAGCCATCCTCATGGGGTCCACCTGCTAGGGAAGATAGAGAATACGCAGACCTCAGGGTTCCAGGACCCTAGGACCTGGGGTCAGAATCCGGAAACCCCAGGATTGAAACAAGGGCATCTATTAGGCCAGGAAGGTCATGACATATTTTCTATGCAAAAACGCGTCAAGACTCTCCCGGTGACCCAGCAGAATCAGAGGGTGCAGAGTCACTGAGTGGGGCCGCTGCAGGTCCTCCAGCAGCCCTGGTCCCTTAAAGAGCGGGGACTGAGACTGGTGCACTGAGTACCCCCAATGGCAGCCAATGGGGGCGGGCCATACACCCGAGTACAGATTCTCAGACTGGTGGGATGGCTGCTGGCTGGGAATGGATGTGGGGGTCAGCCTAGCTGAGGGTCTGCACCCCATGCTTGCTAGGTCACAACATTTTTTTTTTTTTTGGAGAAGTTTTTGCTATAGGGCGTGTGCGCTCGCCAGACAGAGAGAGACAGACAGAGAGACAGAAAGCGAGAAATCACCCCCAGGGGGGTTGGCCACGCCGCAATCCCTTCTCCTCCATTCTCCTCTCGGGATCTTGGGCACGCACGCACACGTGCCTGGCGTGAGTTTTAAGCCACCAGGTCCGGGACGCGAACCACGGTCGACTACATGGGAGTCCAGCGACATAGCCATTACGCTAACTGCTGGTCCCTCTAGGTCACAAAATTTTTCCAAACCTCAGCTTCCTCATCTGTAAAATGAAACTAACGGCGTCTGTCCCAAATGGTTGTGGCAAGAATTACGCTATACATGAAGAGCTTATCACGACAAATGCCCCAAACGCTGGCCACTGCTGTGGTAATTACTCGTGGAACTTCAAGGACAATGGCATTGCTCATTTTAGGTGACACAGATTGAAACTTGCTGGGTCTGAACAGCTGACCCGCCCCAACTAAGCAGGCTTAGCAACCCACAGAGGGCCTGCCAGCTGCATCCACTGAGGGGAATACGGGCCGTTTCACTCTCGCCTGCAGACACAAACACAGCGTGTGTAGCCTGGCGGAGTCTTCTGCCCTCCCGCTCCTCTCCTTCCCTTTCCTCATTCCCCCTGTCTGTTTCCGTCTCTTTCAAACACATATGCATGCACACACACATGCTTACACACACACTTACATATGCACATACAAGCGCACACATGCTTACACAGTTACATCTGCACACATGCTTACACACGCTCACATATGCACAAATGCTTACACACAAGCACACATACTTGCACACACTTGCACACACATGCACACACATGTTCGTTCACGCTTACATGTGTGTGCAGATGCACACGCATGCTTACACACTTGTGTGTAGACATGCACACACATGCTTACACGTGCCCTTACATATGCACACACACATGCACATACTGCAGTTATAGCCATAAGACCTTGGCCCAGCCCGGGCAGAAGGCAACAAGACCAAAGGGAGGCAGAGAGGGCTCCAGAGGATTTTAGCTGGGGCTCGAGGTACATGTTGTAATCCTCCCTCTTGGCTGGGCTGAAGCTAGCCTCAATGGACCAGGGCCTACCAGGAGGCGGGAGTGCAAGAGCCCACAGCTGAGTGGGAATGATAAGAAACACCCTCTATGTGGTGAGAGACCAAAGCCAGATGGCTGGAACCAAGGCTCAGAGCCACACAGATGGCAACCAGACATCCCAGAGGACTTCCTGGAGGAGGAGGGGAGGATCTTTGAATGATAAGGAGGATTTGGTCAGATAGACTTTATTACCCAATGTGGAAACAGAGTTCAAGCAGAAAACAAGATAAAACCAAGGTCAGAGGCACAGAGGCTGGGACTTCCAGGGTGTAGGACAGGTGAGATTCCCTTTATGGGTCGGATCAGGCTATTACAGTTTGGAAGTACAAAAGGGTAGGGAGGTGAGGCAAGAAGCCGGTTTGCATCCAGTTCTTACCTTTACCTTGAACCAATAGACGCTCCTTCTTTCATACAAAATTATCTCAGAAAGTTGGCGCAAGTCGCCTTTCCTTCCTGTGGCTCAATTTGTCCATCTGCTGAGTGGGTGTCTTCCTAACAGGGGAGGGAGGGGCCCAGGGGCCGACGCTCCTGACTGAGGGCAGCTGCTGGCTGCTCTGCAGCACTCAGGGCTGTAATTGTCAGGCTCGTTGGAAAGCCGTGGGGTTCCTGAGACATCCATGGCTCTGAGATGAGAGACATAGTAACAGAGAGAGCAGGTGTGGTGAGCAAGATCGGAA
>NW_006203607.1:785816-794224 GCF_000334495.1 Tupaia belangeri chinensis | reverse complement strand
GCAGGTGTGGTGATCAAGATCGCAAGAGAGAGCAGGATCGGTGGCTCCTCAGTGCCACCTCAGCCTCACAGCAGCCCTAGTGCAACACATGACTTGTGTAGCACCAACACGAGGGCCACCTCCAGGGTCTGAAGAGCTTCCATGTCTTGCCCAAGTCCTGTATCTGGTGAAGCAGCAGAACCAGGATTCGAACCCCAGATGGTGTGGCTTGCCATGTCCTTTCTCAGCCTGGGCCATCACTCACCCTAAGTTGCTCAGGTCAAGAACAGAAGCTACTGCGGAAGTGACTTATTCCCAGCCACATAAGGACGCAAACTTGGGGGCCCAGCCACAGGCTGCCCGCAGAGGGCAGTCTCCAAGACTCTGGCTCTGGCTCCAACCCGGGAGCCCTTCCTATGCCTACCACGCCTCTCCTCCGACATCCTCCCAGGCCTCCGCCCAGGACCCAGATGCGGGAAAATCATCAAAACAGCCAGGGGCTCCCAAAATCAATACCTTGGACCTGATGAACTAGGGGCAGAGCCGGCCCCCGGGGCTGCTCCCAGGCCCCAGACAGCAACTCTGGAAGGGCCTGAAGAAGAGAGCGACTGTTAGTTATCTCCATCAGTGGCCCCTTCCCAGGTCGACTGCGTTTGGACACACCTGGGACGGCGCTGGGTCTGCCCAGAGACACAGGTTCGCGCAGCCCTGGCTCACCCAGGCCTGGCACTGGACATTCCACATCATGCGCTGCCTTTTCACGCCTACCATGTGCAATTCCCATCTGGGGAGCTGTGGGAGCCACCGGCAGAGCCACAGGAGCCACAGCCAGGCTCCCATGCCAGGGAGCTGGAGAGCAGAGGGATGGGAACCCTGTGCAGGAGGGTGGGAACGCAGAATGGTGCAGCCACCATGCAAAACGGTATGGAGGCTCCTCACGAGTTCAAAAATAGAACTGCCATATGATCTGGCAGTCCCGTGCCTGGGTATTTATCCAAAAGACACGAAGACAGGCTCTTGAGAAATCTGCACCCTCCCTGTTCATTGCAGTATTATCCACCATGACTGAGATGCCAACGCAGCCCGGACGTCCACTGACAGACAAACAGACAGAGTTGCGTATCTACAGCCCAATTGTATTCCGTCTTAAAAAAGGAAGGAAACCCTGCAGTATTTGACGACACGAATGAACCTGGAGGATATGGTGTGAACCAAAAAGAGCCAGTCACCAGAGACAGACCCTCGATTCCACTCACATGAGAGATTGCACACAGATAGAGAAGCTGTAAAGCTTGGGACCAGCAGCTGGCATAATGGTTACATCGCTAGACTCCCGCATAGTTGACCGCGGTTTGAGTCCCGGACCCAGAGTTTAACTCAGGCCAGGTGCATGTGTGTTCATGCCCAAGATTCCAAGAGGAGAATGGAGGAGGCGGGTTTACAGCATAGCCATCCCCCTGGGGTGTGCTTTTTCACTTTCAGGCTGTCTGACAAGTGCACTCGTCCTATAGCAAAAACCCATCCCCACATAAAAGAAGCTCATGGAAACAGAGACCAACATGTTAGCTGCCAGGGGCGAGAGAGGAGGGGGAATGGGGGTTCGCTGGTGTAAACGTTTGGTTAAGCGGGTCGAATCAGGTCTAGAGATCAGGACTGCAGGCAGCAACCCTCCCTACAGTGCACGTGTTCAGTTTGTTGAAAGGGTGACTCTCGTGGTTCACGCTCCTACTGCAACTTCACATCGGGAGCTGGAGGGAGGTGTGCAGGCTCACTGACGGCGTGACAGCAGTTTACACCCTCCTGCGCCAGGCACGCGTCTGAGCTTCCACCTGTGTTCACTCAGGTCACACCCGTAGTAATACTATTGGTCATCGGAAAAGTCCTGACACATTTTTCTGCGTTTTTCTATGCAAAAATGCATCATGACTTTTTCCGACGACCCAATAGGAAGCAAGTACTACCAACACCTCTCCTGCGGGTGAGGAAACTGAGGCACAGAGGGGAGTAGCTCCCCACGATCGCTCTGAGGCTCACAGCAGAGCGGGGATGGGAACCGAGGCAGGAGTTCCCGAGTCCACACTCCTGAGCCCACGCGCTGCGTCTCTCGGTGCACAGAGCTGGCTTCCCTAACAGGTGTGCGTCGGGTCGCGTGGAGGCAGCACAGCTGACTCACCAGAGCGAGCGGCATGGACATTTTCCCGAGGGACTGATGTCCGCACGGGACTCTCAGTGATGACGCAACCCCATCTTCTCTGAAGACAAATGAAGCCAGCAGTGAACAGGCCATGGGAACGGAGAGGGCCTCAACCCAGGTAGGCTCCCCCTGCCCCCGAATCCCTGCCTCCCCACCTTGACCCCAGCTGGGCGCTCGCCTGGGTGAATCTCTGCAGTGTGGACCGTGGGTAGCTTTGGCCCTGCTATAGCTCCTCTCTCCTCCTCTAGTGCAGGGTCCTCAGCCCGCTCCCCTTCCCCTTCCCCTCTCCACCCTCTCCAGCTTCAGCGCAGGCCTGGGATGGAGCTGGGGCTCGTGACATACTTGAAGTGACATAAATCTCCTACAGGTGTCAGGGGTGGCCCAGCTGAACCTACTCCTTCCTTTCTTACCTCCCTCCTCCATGACTCCCTCCTTCCCCTCCTTTCCTTCCACTTTCTTTTCTTTTTTTTTTTGGAGAGGTTTTTGCTATAGGGTGTGTGCACTCTCCAGACAGACAGAGAGAGACAGAGAGACAGAAAGTGAGAAATCACCCCCCAGAGGGGATGGCCACGTCACAATCCTTCTCCTCCATTCTCCTCTCGGGATCTTGGGCATACACGCACACGCGCCCGGCGTGAGTTTTAAGCCATCAGGTCTGGGACACAAACTGCAGTTGACTACATGGGAGTCCAGCGACATAGCCATTACGCTAACTGCTGGTCCCTTTCCTTCCACTTTCAACAGGTCTTTGTTATAGAGCAGCTGGGAAACGGCAGGACAGGGCCTATTCTCCAGGCACTTACAGCCTAGTGGGGGGACACAGACTAGTAAAACATACATGTGTCATGTGACATGTTCTGCCATGGGGTGAGTCCAGCGAGCCCGGGAACACATTGAGCACACAGGTTAGGTGTGGAGGAGGCATTCAAGGAAGGTTTCCTGGAGGTAGCATTGAAACGGTGACCTGAATATTGGGTAAGAATAGTCTCAGACCTAGTGTGTGTGCGTGTGCGTGTGTGTGTGTGAGCACACGCATGTGCATGTGTGTGTGTGTCTGTAGGGAGGTTAGGTTCAGAGCCTACCAGGTAGAGGGGATTCCATCTGCAAAGGCATGGAGATGCGGGCCCTGCACCACCCTTTGGCGCGCCAGCAGCACAGAGTCAGAGAGGGGGAGAGGAGCAGGCAGGGGTGATGTCCAGGTCACTTGCAAGTCACTCTAGAGGATAAAATGCATGGAAGGGTTTTATGAGGGAGGTGATGGGATCAGACTCAGGTTCTAGAAAGATCGCCCTGGTGCACTGTGAAGAACAGATCAGAGGGCTCGTGGTGGTGGCGCGTAGAGAAGCCCCAGAAATTCAGGTAAGGCACCCTCGGCAGCTGTGGGGTTGGCAGGAAGGGATATTGAGCCAATAGATCGGGTGTGGGGGTGTCGGCAACGGGGTGTGACTTTGGGCATCCAAGCTCTTTCCAGAGCCCCCTCTCCTCAGTCACGGTCCCCCTCCTCATCCCACTGCTGTCACTGGAAGTCATAGAATTCTTGGGGAAAGTCACGAAATACTAAACTTTCATCATAGGAACTGGGAACGACTTCAGTAGCAGAAAACGCACCCGCACCCTGAACTCACAGGCACACACATCCACCAACAACTACGCTCTGGGACGCGGCAGGACTGGCTGATTCGGAGACTTATTAATATCTGTTTGCCACTTGTACATTTCATTTACCGCCGTGAGCGCTCATTAGCACGCGGGCAGCAGCAGGTGCCAAGAGCTTAAGAAAAGCCAATGGGAGGAAAACGCGAAGCGAGATCATTCCAAGGCATGGTTTTGTTCTTTACTGCCAATTAGAAAGAGAGACCCAATTTCGGTTAGCAGTGGGACAGCTCAGCAGAGATTTCAGGGCCCGGGACTGGGATCCGGTCAGAGTTAGCTCTCCCATAGGTTTCTCTGGGCAAGGCTGGGAAGCAATCTGGTTAGCTATTAGGTCGTCAGGAGAGTCATGGGGTCTTTTTCTGTCTTTCTATGCCAAAATGCATCATGACTTTCCCAGCGACACAACAGCTCACGCCAAGGAACGGAGAGCCGGCAGAGGGCCTGACCCCGCCTGGAGGTGCAGGCAGTGTGGCTCCTCCAACTTCCTACAAACGTCACCACCTGCCTGAGCGCCATGGCACTCCCTAAACTAAAGACAGCCTGTAGTTTCCCGTGGGGACCAGGCCTCAGGGGCAGCCTAATTAGGGACCTTCTTCTCCAGGCTTCAGGGGTACTGTGAACTAATGTCCAATGGGAAGGGGAGTTCCAACGGCCCCTTCCACCAACACCCACTGTCACCTTCCAAGCCACACCAGTACACCAGGATAACATCCAGTAAAGGAGCCGCTTACTGGGTCACTGCAGCGTCAAGAGTGTCCTCAGTGTGTGCCCACCTGGCTCAGGACACCCCGGTCCCCCAACACCCCGCTTGAAGAATGGCTGGTAACGGTGTTCCCTGGGAGGATGGCTGGGACTGCATGCACAGACTGGCTTTGCTTCCTGTGGAGTGATTGCTGTCACCCAAAGAGAATGGCAGGCCAGCCCCACAGCCTACTGGCTGAGGGAGCTAGGTCCCACAGGGCTCACGAGGTTCCAATCTTGGCTCTGGTGGCTTGAAAAGCATGCCAGGTACATCTGCGTTCATGCCCCAAATCCCGACAGGATGGAGAAGTGGAGGATAAGGGACTGCGTTGTGACTCCGCCCTACTGGTGTGTGTGTCGGGGGTTGCTTCCTCCCTCTCTCTATGAGTCTCTGTATCTCTCTGGTGAGAGCATGCACCTTCAGGTCAAAAAAAAAAAAAAAAAAGAATGGCAATTAATTAATTAATTGATTATAAACAAATAAAGTGAATAAAAATGTCCACTGCAGAGCATGACTCTGCAGAATGGAAAACTGAGGACCAGAGAGTGGAGACGCCACAGATCACACATTCAGGAAGGTTCCTATACTTTGGGCTGTACCTACTGTCTCTGGCCCTGAGATGAAAATCGGAGGCCTCCTGCTCAGAGCTGATGTCACATCATCACCTCTGGGAGCAGGTAGCGGGGAGGAGCCCGTGCAGGGCTATGAGCAGCGGTGCACCCAGGAGGTCTGAGCCCAGCCCCAGCTCATGCACAGCCCTAGCATCTGGGCTGCTCCCAGCTCACCTGCTGATACTGCCAGAGGCTGGCAGCTCCAGCCCAGGTGGGACAGCTCTGTCCTTTGCCCGAGCAGCGCCCAGGCCTGCACGAGGCTGGGTGGGGGTCAGCAGGAGCCTGGGAATGAGCCCTGCGAACTCTCACATCGAGACCAAGAAGAGGACCAGTCTCTGCCTGCAGTTTCACAACCGTGTCTCCTGAGCCTTTCTACCCACAATCCCACACCCGGAGAAGGCTGGGCTGGCTGTTCATTGCCCCAGTTTCCAGAGGAGGAAACTGAGGTTCAGAGTGACCAACTGACTTGCCCAAAGCCCCAAAGTAAACGAAAGATAAAGACAGAACTGAAACCCAGGCCTCATCACGTTTTACCATCTTCATAAGAAATGCTGACCCTGTGCAGGCCGGACATGCTCCCAGGCACCTCACAGACAGTAGCCCTGACCAGGAGCACACCCAGATGGGCAGAATGCAGCCCAGGCCTCTGACCACTGCACTATCTGGTCATCTCGCAGCCCCGCGATGAGACTCTCCCAGTTCCAGAGACAGGGATCAATGGTTCCTTACAGGAAAAGCTGTTGAGTCAGGACAGCAAAGACATCTCCTCCTCCTGAATTGTCCTACAACCCAGAAGGGAGTTCCGCTCCACGGGCATGTGTAGACCTTCCTGTTCAGCAGCGAAGGCATACCTAGAACCTTCCAGAAGCATCTGGAGTCCAACCTGTCATTTGCTGTTCAAGGCACCTGCTCCCTTCCAAGCAGAGCAGGCAGCAGGGTGGATTGGACACCCAGGTACATAGGGCTGACAGTAAAGCTAATAAAGCCGGTGTCCACCCAACATGGAAACCACATGCCAGGGAGAGTCAACGGGCCTCTGTCTCTCCCCTCAGAGGCCCCCGGAGTCAGGGAGGCACTACCAGAGCCCCAGGCTAGGCCCAACAACCCCAGGAAGCAGGGGTGTTGCGCTCACATGGCAGTTGTGGGCCCAGTGGCCCGGAAAGAAATGTGACCAGAATTACGACCCTGCTTTAGAGTCTGGTACACTTGCAGGAGGCCTGTCCCACTGAAGTACAGTGCATCCCTTCCTGAAAGTGTTCTTCTGCTATATATTTTAAAAGTCGTTTGGTTTTTTAAATTACTTGCAGGGAGAAACTTGTCAGAGTAACAATGGGCTGATCTCCCAGCAATCATCGTAATCGGGAACCTTGGCAAGGCGAGGCAGACTAAACCCCAAAGGGAGGGCTGTGTTGATAAAACCCAAATTAAACAATTAATCATGTTTGAATCTAGTAACTAAACATTGGTTTTGACTGGCAAAGAAAAACCCCAACCTTTTCTTTACACGTCTCAAATGCATTTTTGTAAAGTCCACAAGAAGTGTGTGGGCCCACGGTGGCTCCTGGGGTGGGCTCAGGACTTGAACACAGGTCTGATTCCACAGCCAGGTCTCCTTCCTTCATGTCAGGCTGCCTCCAGGTGTCAAAGTGCCTTCTCAAGTGGTAACAGGGAAATCGTCAGAGAGAAACCAAGTCTGGAGGGGATCTGGAAACGACGGCCCATAGCTGTGAGAGAAGCCATGGATTTGGTCTTGAGCAGCAGTGGGGTGTGTGTGTGTGCTGTTTACCAGGTGCTAGCCCATGCTAGTGCATTACACACCTGCTCGGGTAGGCTCCACGGTCATCCCTTTCAGGGCAGAGAGGAGTGGCAAACTCTCCATTGGAAACTCTCAATGCCGCCAAGGTAGCAAGCGGCCCAGCCAGGATTTGAACTAGGGGAGTTAGGCTCTGGTGTCCAAGGCCTTAGCTGTTCTGTTATACTACCTCTCAGGCTGCACTGGGGGAGGCAGGTGCAATATCTGAATACCTGAACAGCGTGGAGAAGAATAGCAGGGTCCCTTTGGGAATGGCCAAAGGTAGAGGGTGGGATGAAGGTGGGCAGGTCCCGGCTGGCCATAGGAAGAAGCTTCTAACGAGCAAGGCTATCCAGCCATGGGCCGCTGCCCTGGAAGTCTGGAGCTCCCAGTCAGCGGCAGGCTTGCAGGGAACAGTAGAGGCCTCTGTGCTGGGCACCGGGGAGGGGACCCCAGCTCTGTATTGACTCGGGAGACATGACTAATGATCCCCTCTTCATTCTCAGAGCCTCCTCCATGCAGGCCATGGTCAGAACAGGAGACCCTGAGGGATGGCCGTGTTTGTCTCTGCCCAGGTATGAGGGCCCAGCAAAAATGTGTCCGGGAGAGAGGCCTGCAGGCTGGGAGACCCAAAGCAGACAGACCCCCGGAGACACGGAGCTGGTGCTACTGGGGTTTCATGAATACCAGCCCCTGGAGCTCCCCGCGGGGCATCACATTTGCCCCACACCCTCTGAGGCTGCTCTTTGCCCTCCCATCTCACAGGCAAGGAGGAGCGTGGGGTCTGGAGAGGCTGAGCGGAGGCAGGCCAAGGGCCTCTGGCCTCCCCACACAAGGGAAGAGTCAGGGTGACAGTCCCTTCCTATCCCTGACCTCTACCCCAGCCGGCCCAGGCAGGCAGAGCTTCTGTGGACACCACGTGGAGAGAGGAAAATGGGGGCTGAGCAGAGAGGATGGTGGGCGGGCTGGGGAGACACCAGCAGACGGAAATGAAAGTGGCCTCGAGAAAAAGGAACGAGGGAAGAAAAGCAGAAACTAGAACAAGTGACAAAGAAAACGAGAGTGTCCAGAGGAAGTGGCCTCGGGGTGCGGTGCCGCCGGAGGAATCCCCCGCAGGCTGGTGTTTCCTCTCTTCTCAGAGGACGGGGGTGGGGGACCAGCTGACCGCGGCTCTGTCACCTCGGGCCGCCGGGCTTGGGCAAGGAGGGCTGCATCCCGCAGGCCAGGAAGGAGCTCCGGATGCAGAGCCAGCCCTCGGCAGGAGTGTCGGGTGGCCACTTCCTGCTGGGTGATCCTGGGCCATTGTGAGGCCTCCTCTCTGTGAAGTGGGCCCGAACCCTGGCACTGCCCTGGGTGCTGGTGCCCAGAGCTGCAGGTTTCCATGTAGGATTCCTGAAGGGAGGAGAGAGGAGGAGAGGAGAGGAGAGGAGAAGGGAG
>NW_006203607.1:774145-785655 GCF_000334495.1 Tupaia belangeri chinensis | reverse complement strand
GCCCAGCCGGTGGTGTGGTGGCTAAGACAGCTGGATCCCACACAGCTTACTGTGAGGTTCGAGTCCCAGACCCAGCAGCTTGAGGAACACACCAGGTGCATGGGCACACACGCCCAAAATCTTGAGAGGAGAATGGAGAAGAAGGGATTGAGGTGTGGCCATCCCCCATGGGGGAGATTTCTTACCCTTCTCCTCCACCAGTCTTCTCTCAGGATTTTAGGCTCCCTGGGGGTGATTTCTCACTTTCTTTCTGTCTCTCTCTCTCAATCTCTCAATCTCTCTTTCTCTTTCTCTCTGTGGAGCACACATGCCCTATAGCAAAAACTAAAAGGAAGAAGGGAAGGGAAGGGAGGGGGAGGGGAGGGGAGGGGAGGGGAGGGAACTATCTCCTGTCTTATTGCTTGACCAAGCACGCATCGCACAGTTACTGGTCCTTAATCACCCTACCCTTTATTGGCCCTGGGAATAAAGGGCTGAATAAGGGCTTGTCTTGGTCCCAGTTTTAGACTTTGCACACAGACTCACAGTTCCTTATTCCAGCTCTCCCACTTGGTAGCTGTGTGACCTTAGGCAAGTGACTTGGCCTCTCTGAGCATCCTTTATCGGCTGTAAAGCTAGAACAATAGCATACCCAGATTCTAGGTTTTAAGGATTCAGTGAGATTTACTCAATCCAGAGCCAGGCACAAATTCAGGGCACAGGCAGGGTTATGACAGCAAACCACCAAGGGCTGGGGGCACTCTGCCAGGTGACAGGACAGGGGACAAAGGGGTGGGCTGAAGGTAAGGCAAGGGGAGTGCATGAGCAAAGGCGCAGGGGCAGGGCAGAGCGGCAGCTGACAGGAGCGGCAGGTGACAGAGGAAGACAGACTTGACCTTCATCCTGGGCCCCGCTGACAGTTTGCAGACTGGCCTGGGAGTGCCAGGCATGTGGCCGGGGTGCTGTCGGCCCCTGACACAGGGCAGCTTCTAGGCTGGCTCTGCAGCTTGGGTTGGGAGTTCCCCCAAGGGTGGCTTGCTCTGGCCTGGGATTCAGGCTCAGATGGCCAGCTGCTGCGGTGACAATGTCACAAGGCACAAGCTGGGGTCCTGGGGAGGCGTCGAGGGGGTTTCTCTGCCGTGCACTTACTGGGCGGTGCTGAGGCCTCATTTGCATGAGGGCAGCAGCTGCCCCGAGTCACTTCGCTGCCCGTGGCCCCACGTGGCTACAGTCTCGCTCTCAGTCACAGTCCCCGGCACTCAGGCTTCCTCAGCCACGTGGTCTCCCACACAGCCCTCCGGGAGCTACCAGAAATCAGACTACTGGCTCTGCCACCCTCAGGGCTTCTGTTCACTTGGCCAGTCTCGCCCTCTATAAATGGGATACTAACTAGACCTTCCTCCCAGGGCAGCTGTGGGAGTGAACTGAGACCTGGAGCAGGCAGAGAACCCAGCACACGGAGGCAGGCAGTAATTGACACCCTCTCCCTGCCCGGCCCATCTACTTCTTCCACGGGGTGTGATGAAGAGGACAGACCCGGCCCATTTGATCCCTCCCTCTGCTCTGTGACTTGGGGCAACTCATGCTAACCTTTGTACATGAGACGGGGAGGAGCTGAGCAAGCGCTGGCCCTCAGCTCGGCAGAGTCCACCTTCACGGCTCCCACCCCCTCATTACAGCTCTGGGGACCATGTGCTTCCTGGGATGCTGAATCCCCTTCCCAAACCTGCTGCCAGAGAAGGACCTGCTATCAGTCACTGGCCTTTCAGTCTAAGAAAGCACACAATGACTTTGAAGCTGGAATATTCTAAGGGAATTCTCCTCTTTTCCAACCTACTACCCATTTTCCAGGAGAAAATGTGCAGAGAGCGAGAAGAGGTCCCTGGATGAGGCTACCAGCTTATGAACAGCAGGGCTGGGCTTGGGCCCAGGGAGTCCTGAGTGTTACAGTCCTCAGGGCCTTGCAGCATCGTCCCCACCCTCCATTAAATCCCTCCATGTAACGACAGGTCACCCAGCCCAACCTCTGATTGTGTGCTGAAAGGAGCGAGGTGCTGGAGACCACAGGAGAGGGGTGTGTTCCTGTCCACAGGTAACATCCTGCAAGGTTCCAGGCCCCTCTCACCACTACCTGAGCTCTACCTGCCCAGGGAGTGAGGCCGAGGCTGGGAGGAAGACAGGAAGGCAGTGGTTTCTGTCCCTAGTCTGCAGATGAGGACACTTGGCCGGGGCAGTGATTTGGTCAAGGGCCTCCTGCCAGTCAGGACTGAGCGTGTGCAACCTCGGGACATGCACTGCAGAGCAAGGGGCTTCCATCATCCTTGGAATTCACCTCCTTCCCTATGGGCCCCTCAGGACCCTAGGCAGGCACCTCCCATGCGGAATCCCCTCTGTCCCCTCAGGTGGCCTGGCCTAAGGCTCGGATAAGGCTTTAGCAACCAACATGGCTCAGCCTAGGGAGGACTTGGGGTCGGGGGGCACCATGACCTTGAATGTGACCTTGCTACCTTTCTCCTCCCTCTCTCCTTGAGCATCCACCTGCCCCCTGCAGAGGTGAGGCAATGAGCTGACCCAGACATGGCAGGTCAGTGCAGTCAGCACCCCGGTGGCCGTGCCCCCCAGGCCCACACATCCAGTGCCGGGACAGCTGGCTCCCCCTTAGCGTTGCTCCTGGGGCAGAGTCAGGCCTGGCGGTGCTGGGGCAGGCCAGGAGGGGGTCGTCACTGGGCCGTCAGGGGAGGCTGTGATGCCGCACGCGAATGCACGGGGGACGTGGCGATCCATCTGGGCGGCTCACTCGTGCTCTCTGCATATTAATAATGCACAGCAGCCGGCGCGGGGCGTCGTAGGCCCGAGGTCAGGTGGCATTAGGATGCCTCTAATGGTCCTGATTATCCGGGGAAGGCTCCCAAGTGGGGTGTGGGAGCCTGGGCAGGAAGCCAGGATTCCCGGCACTTAGACCCCACAGGTGGGGGGTTGGGGGCAGGGCAAGAGGACGGCCTCCATAGACAGAACCCCATTCGGAGATCCGACGGGGGCGGTGGGGGGAGCTGAGGGGCAGGCAGGGCGCCAAGTGTGTGTGTGAAGAGTGAGGGCCCGCCTCCTGCAGGCCAGTCAGGAACACCGCGCTGCTTCTCAAGCATGCACAGCCGAGAGGAAGACTGCCCGATGTCCCCTCTGCGGCATCGCTGCCCAGTGGCCCCGCAGCAGGGCCTGCTCACCCCTGAGGACAGGGAGTGACACCCACGCCGTCTTTAAACAGGTGCGACTCCAGAAAGCAGGGGCAGCTATGTACAGCAGTCAGGAAAGTAAATGTCGTCGGCGAGTGTTGGTGGGATGCGGAAGTCGGATAAAGGGGCTGACCTGATACACGAGGAGTATCAGGGGTCTCATCCTCCAGCCCCGGTTGAGCTCTGAGATGACCACAGGCCTGGTCAGTTCTATCAGAGCCCTTGGAGAAAAACACTCAGCGAAGCTGCTCCCGAATTCTTGACTCTCAGGATGGTTTAATGCTTTAAGCTGCTGAGTTTGGGGTAACTGATTACAAGCAATAGCTAACAAAACCACGATCAATAAATCCTGGTCAGACAAGCACAGGGTTCCATGACCAAGAGCATTTCTCTGCAGACGGGTCCAGCAGGGGATTTAGGCACTCGGGGGTCGGTGGGGGCTACAGAAGCACGAAAGAAGCAGTCTGGTCCTCTAGGACAGGGTCCCCAACTTCCAGGCCATGGACTGGTACTGGTTCTTACTACTACAAGATAATAATAATAAAAATAAAGTGCACGAGAAATGTAATGCACTTGAGTCATTTTGAAACCACCCTCCTGCTCTCTGGTCCATGGAAAACTGTCGTCCATGAAACCAGCCCCTGGTGCCAGAAGGTTGGGGCTGCTGCTCCGGGAGATCTAAGGCATGTGGCACAGCCTGCAGCCCCAAGCAGAGGGGACGACGAGAGGGTTCTGGACTGTGAGGGGAGGAGAGGAAGGCGCGTGGAGAGTGGCGCTGAAGGAGGCCCGGCAGGGCTGGGCGTGTGCTGTGGATGGTGGAGGACGCGGAGGAGAGGCAGCTGCAAGGGTTCGCGTACCACCACAGCAGCCCTTCTCTGAGACAGTGCTCAGTGCTCGTATCACCCCGAGTTTGTGGCTACGGGACGAAGGTTGGGCACCTTACCTTGTTCAAGGTCACAGTCCTAGGAAGTGCAGGATCTGGGACTTGAACTGAGGAAACCAGGGAGCAGAAAGCTGCTAAAGGCAGCATTAACAAGGCCTAAGGAGACAAAGCCCGCCAGCAGTAGCACTGGTGGCAGAGGCGTCAGGGAAGGTGGTGGAGGAAAGGCCTCTGGGCCGGTACTAGCGGGCCATAGAGAAGCAGGGACAAGCAGCCTCCGTGGGTGGGTGAGGGAAGGCTATGTGGCAGTAGAGGACTCTGCCCGTGCCCAGGCCCACCCTCGCGCCAGCCTGAGCCCCACCTCTCTGCCAGGACACCCGCCGCTGTTCTGTTGCGCCTTTTGCCTGGCCGACCTCTCTGCTCACACGACTCGACCTACTCCACATCTGGACCCTGATGCTCCGTCCTCCCGTGCAGGCCCGTCTGCTCCTCAGTGGAACCCCCAAGCACTGCGAGTCCACATGTCCACAAACACCTCTTCTCCAGTGGGATGCTACTGGGGTTAGACGCAGCCTGGGGTGAGTCTCCAGCCCCCACAAGAGGCAAGAGCCCCCCATGTCTGGTTCATTCATGGGATCCCTGGGGACCAGTCCACAGCAGGCACTCAGATGTGTCCATGGAATGACTGGGCTGGCAGACGCAGAAGTCCGCCCTGCAAACACAAAACAGTCCCCACCACGCTAGGAAACGGCGCTGAGAGGGCGGGGCAGTGGGCTTTCATGTTGGTTCCTGAAAATCCAGGTCTTTTCTGTCATTATCCCCAGGGACAGCCGGTATCTTCCTGGCTTCACTGGGCAACAGGCCGTCCGGAACTGTGCTGAGACCAAGTGACGGGGCGGGGGGTGGGGGACACACAAGCAGAGAAAGCACCAGGGATGGGAATAGCTTCCCAGTGGGAGGAGGAGAGTCCACCTGATCCCTACCGTGCCCCCCTCCCTTTCACGTGACTGGCCTCGCGGCTTGCGAGAAGGGTTCTCCGTGGCCATTCTGCCCCACCCTCTATGCGAGAGGGAACTGAGGTCCTGCCTGGAGCACAAACTCTCCAAAGTCACCCCAGAGCTGTGTGGAGTCAGAATTGGAAGCCGGCACTCCCATCTCCTATTCGGTCACATGCCAGGCATGGACCATGCCAGCCCTGCCCTGGGCGACAATTCTACACCAGAGCCTGGACACCGTGGACACGTGACAGAGGAGGGACTGGGTCTGCCCGCCAAGAGGACATCCGCCATGAGATGCTGTCCGTGAGGGACGACGTTCGTTTCCCGAGGTGCACTCCTTCTCCAGCATCGACGCTGCCCTCCCACCACCACCAGTTAGGGTTTGCTAGTACCGTGGCCCCGTCCAGCACTTGTGGGCTTCCTTGGGCTCATTCCCAGCCAGCTTTGCAGAAGGTGCTGCCGTCCTCTCCATACAGACGAGAAAACAGGCCCAGGGAGGCGAGATCGTCTTGTGACAAGTTATCCACAAAACGGAGACTGCCACGTTACAGATCATTTCTACTGAGCACCTTCCGTTTGGAAAACCTTTTTAGTCTTCTAAGCACTTAGGACACTGTCCAGCATACAACATGCAATTCAAGAGGTCTTCCAAACATTTACGCAAAATGGATTTAAGGACCAGTTTGCTTTGCTGCAAAAATATCTGAAAACCCCACTTTTTAAGAAATACATAATACAGCTTTGTTAAGAAGTGACCATCTGCTTGCTATGAGGGTGAAGATGAGGAAGGCGACCATGGTGGTGGTGATGAGGATTCACTTCTCTAGGTAGACTTAATCCATCTGGCAATGGTAGAAGAAAGGGGTCAGCGGCCCTTAGCTAGGGGGACACTGAGCTGTTGTGGGTGGGAGTTTGTGGCAATGTGAGGATTCGAACCTGGGATACAAGTTAGCATCCTATTAGTACCCAGGCACTGTCGTGCAGTGGAAGCATCCGGGCCCTACCTACGCCCCTCCCCAAATTAGCAACCTATCGGTCTGCCTCCTCCCCCATGGGGCTGGCAAACAGGCGCGCTCCCGTAATTTGGGACCCAGCACTGCCAGAGCGCTACACCCGGCTCCTTCTCCGCCAACACAAGGCAAGCTCCGTGACAGGCGGATGAAGGAAGTCTGTGCTGCTCCCAGCCACCCACATGCCATCTAAATTCACCGCCAGACAAAGCCGGCTCTTTGCCCCCCCACCCCATTCATGTGCCGAGAGATTGCATTTCCAGTAAGTGGAGGCTGGAGAGAGGCGAGCAAGCTGGAGAGGGAAAGAAAGAAGGAAAAGCAGAAAAACAACAACACTGAGCCAGGCCCAAGGCTTGCCCCACGGTCAGTGAGGACTCACTAAAGATAGGCTCTGGAGGTGTGCCAGCAGACCTGCCTCTGCAGGGTTCCGGGAGGCAGCGGCCACAGCCAGCTCCACCAGCCCAGGGTGCCTGGGAGCTGGGGTACCACAGCGGCCCCTCCTGCTCCCCTTTGGGAAGCAATCTGGAAAGCTCCAACATTCTGAGCCCTCCCTTTTATACCCCCAAGGTGTGTCCGGGCTCAGTGCCTCCACAGTGGCCCTTCTGGGGAAATAGACAAGAGGCCAGTGTACGGTTTTCAGCTGCTTCCCCCGCCCCCATCATGACTCTCAGACCTCCCCACCCTGCTGGCCCCTGCAGGTGCATCTCTGTCCATGAGATAACGGGCCACACCCCCCACAAACTACAGATGTCCCCCTGGAGGGGACCAGTGGATCACAAAAGGGTGTGGTCCTGGGGACAGCAAGGTTCTCTGGCTTCAGAGGGAGCAAGGTGGGCCCCTGCTCACTCAGTTCCTTTCCCCCAGGCTGGGGGGCTGTGCAGGTCATGCAGTGTCACCTGAGCAAGGGTCTCCCTGGGCCCTGGCCCTCTCCTCTGCGGACCAAGATGGCTGAACAATTTGCTGCCCTTCCATGTCCCAAACACATGGTGAGCCTTTTCTAGGGACAGATGCAGTGTGGACACGAGGGCTTCCTTCAGTAAACGTGCACTGGCTCCCAGCCCTGGACCAGACCCAGAGTTGTGACGGGGAGAGAGCCACATGTGTACCCTTGAGCAGCTCAGAGACTGAAGGGAGAAACAGACCCAAAGCTGAGGCCTGTGTGTGATCAGGGCCTGTCAGAGACGAGGCCTTGAAGAAGTGTCACAGGCCCAGAAGGAGTTCTGGCTTTCTGCACACGGAGGGCCAAGGCCCTGTCCACTCCAGGGCTGACTCCTCCAGTCTCAGTTACACTTTCCTTCTCAGACCCACACTCTAAGCCCAAGGCACAAAACAAGCAGGCCTCCTCCACCTCTTCCTTTATCCACTGAGAGATGTGGTCCTCCTTCCCACTCACCTGTTGGATTCCTCACTCGTAAGTGTAGACTTTGGAGTCTGACAGGCCTGGGTTCAAAGCCCAGCAGAGCAACTCACAAATTCTATGGGCCCGGAAGAACAGTACAGCATACTCAGCCCTGCCTCCTCATCTGCAAAACGAGGCAGGCTTGTCTGGAGGGTTAAGATACTGTTTCACAGGAGGGGCTCAGCACGGTGCCTCGGCCACACGCCTGCCATTCCCACGGCCTGCAGGGCTCCCCTCCAACCCTCTGTGGCCCTGTTGACTGTGGCTGACTCTTGCAATCTTTCGGGCTCAGAAGAGATCCCTACTTCTGCCCCTGACTCTCCATATCTGGGTTAGATGCATCTGTGTGCCCCCAAGGGCCTGAGACACACGCCTCCCACTGGATCTCACCCTGAGCCACACCGGCCCACTGCATCCTCCGTCCTCCCACTGGATCTCACCCTGAGCCACAGCGGCCCACTGCATCCCCCGTCCTCCCACTGGATTTCACCCTGAGCCACAGCGGCCCACTGCATCCTCCGTCCCTCCGTCCTCCCACTGGATCTCACCGTGAGCCACAGCGGCCCACTGCATCCGCCGTCCTCCCACTGGATTTCACCCTGAGCCACAGCGCCCCACTCCACCCGCCGTCCTCCCACTGGATCTCACCCTGAGCCACACCGGCCCACTGCATCCGCCGTCCTCCCACTGGATTTCACCCTGAGCCACAGCGGCCCACTGCATCCTCCGTCCTCCCACTGGCCCTTGAAAGCCTTCAGCAGGGTCTTGTTCAGAGCAATCCATTTGCCCCTTGGCCTCTCCAGGTCACAGGTGAAAAATTAGAGGCTCAGAAAAGATCAACCACTTGTCAAATCCACCTGGCTCATTAAACAGGAGGCAAGGCGTAGGGCTCAGCTCCAGAACGTCTGTGTAACAACTGCGTTCTAATAAGCGTCAACATCTTTTCCCAGGGCCTTGGTGACCATGAAGACCTTGTGACAAAACTGGGGAGGGAGATGTTCTGGAAAGGGGGATTTCAATGGAGTAACGGGTTACAGGTTTGTGAGGCTCTGTGGTCCCAAAATGTCACAGGTCACTAACCTGTCCTGGCATACCCCACATGCCAGGTTTTATGCGGGGGGGAGGGTGTCTTCCCTGCCCCTGCTCTCTTCTCTCACTGTGATCCTGTGGAGAAAGATCTGGATCCATGCCCATGTCGACAAAGGACTGTGAAGCCCACGCGATTTGCCAAAGGCCACAGCTGGTACCAGCATCAGCCACCTCTAGGGAGGTCAGGATCCTCTCCCTCCCTCCCTGGCTGGACCCCACTGCCAATGGAAGGAGGCTCTTTTTGGAGCACGCCTGCTCGAGGCCTTGGCTCTAGGAAGGACAGGCCAGGATGATCCAGTACTGACAGAGGACACGGGAACAGGGGAACGCCTTCCAACATGGTCACGAGTCCCCAGAGACACAAACCACATGGCTCAAGTCCCGTAGACCATGGCCAGTCCCTCAGACTGCAAAGACTCCCTGGCATTTTTGTAAGACCAGCTCTCTGGAATCACCAAAGCCCTGGGTTTCTCAGCCCTAGTGGTGGGGTGGGCCCTCGGCATTGCACCAGGGGGCCCTGGTTGGTATGTCTTCTCAGACCACCCATCTCACCTGGAGGTAGGGGGAGAAAAAACATTTTTAAAGAATTATGTATTTTAATTTTATTAGTATTATATTTTTCAATTCACCAGAGAGAGTCAGAGAGAGACAGAAAGTGAGAAAGCAAGTCGCCAGGTTCAGGACTCGAACCCCGGTGGACTATGGAAGTCAAGTGCCTTGCTGGCCCCGAGAAAACTTTTTTTTTTTTTTTTTTTGCTATAGGGTGCGTACGCTTGCGAGACAGACAGAGAGAGACGGAGAGACAGAAAGCAAGAAATCACCCCCCAGGGGGGATGACCATGCCACAATCTCTTCTCCTCCATTCTCCTCTCAGGATCTTGGGCATGCATGCACATGTGTCCGGCGTGAGTTTTAAGCCACTGGGTCCAGGATGCGAACCACGGTCGACTACATGGGAGTCCAGTGACATAGCCATTACGCTAACTGCTGGTCCCGCCCAAGAAAACATTTTTAATTGAATTTAATTTTTAATTTCTTCTTTAGATTTAATTGTGCATCTTGGTTTTCCAAAGCATGAATATAGTACATATGTGATAAACAAATCAAAGATATTACCATATACATCATTTTCAATAAGGACTCTCACATTTTTGGGTCTTTTTTTTACTTTTAAAACAAACCCTGATAGGAGGTCAGATGGTGATCTGGCCGTAAAACACAACTCTCCATGAGGCTGACCCACTGGGAGGGTTCCGAGTTCGAGTCTGCAGGCTTCCCTGAACACACAGGGTGCTTGAACACTATCAGGAACTGTCTGAAACTGGAGGTGATTGCAGCTAGAGACCCAGTTGGGGTACTCTTTCTCTCCTTCTCACTCACATATGGAATAAATCGATAAACTTTAAATAAAATCAAAACAAACCCTGACATGGCAAAAAATACATAAACTGCATGAGAACATGTAAGAAAACGAAAACTCCAAAGAAATTCATGTACCCTTCCATGTAGAAAGGGTTAAGAAGTACTGAGGGAGCCAGCCCTCTGACAACAGAGGGAGAACTCCAGCCTCAGCTGGCAGGTGACTTGCTCGGGGTCACACAGCCGGCCCCGTCGCAGGTCCTGAGCATGGTCCGGAGGAGCAGCGCCCCCGGGCCCTGGCTGAAGCAGCGGCATCGCAGTCCAGTCTAGGCTCTGTTCTCACCAACTGTACGGCTCTGGGGTGGTCAGTTTTCTTCTCTGTGCCTTGGTTTTCTCATCAATAAAGTGGGGCAACCACCTTGGCAGGACTGAACTACTGGTGTAAGGATCCGTAGGCACACCACCAGCGGCTGGCCTCTGTGCCCCCTCTAAGAACAGGGTACAGAAACCCAGGGAAAGAAAACTCCCCCTGAGCACTGGGACCCCCGAGCGGGGGACGGGCTCCTCCGGTTGTAGTGCGCCATGGTGCCCTTCGACCACAGCATTTTGCGTACTTCCTCCAGTGCATCACCCTGTGATGGTACGGTGCTTGGAGTCATCTTGCAGCCCGGAAGGCTGAGTTCCCTGGGCCACCCACTGCTTTAGAGGAAACAGAAATGTCTGAAAATAGAACCCGAATCGATGCCCCTGACTTGCAGCCGCCAAGTGTGGCAATGCCTGGGAGCCCGCGCCGCCCCTGCCCCTGCACAGCCTCGGCTGGCTGGGGGGTTTCCGGGCAGCATGGAGCAGGATTTCGACATCTCAGGCTGGAGGTCACGTGTGCAGAGCAGCCGGCGGCAAGCGGGGAACTCCAGGAAGCCAGGCAGTGTCAGGGAAGTACTTGGAGCCAGGAGAACTACGGCAGGAGCTGGGTGAGGTCAGCAAGGCTCCATTGTCCCAGAGCGGAGGGTGACCCCAGGCCAGACTCGCCAGGCAGAGAGGCCGAGTCTCTGCGGGCCACTCCTCCCAGGAGCAGAGGCAGTAGCGTGACAGCAACTCTTTTCAGATGAGAACATGGAGGCTCAGGGAGGGTGAGTGATGTGCATGGCGTAGTGACCCACCATCTGAGAAAGTCTGGCTGCCCTCCAACCCCTCTGCCTCACTTGGAAGAAGTCTGGGCCTCCTTCCTCCCCACCTACCTGTACCCAAAGCCACCTGGCACTTGTCAAGAACTGCGCAACTGCAGAGCCCCAATGCGATCTTGCATGCTTACAAGTAACCTGAAAGACAGATTAACCACACACACCTGCCAGATGAGAAAGACTGAGGTTCTCAGTGACCAGTGACTTGCCTAAAGCCAAGGCTCAAGTCTAGGCTCTCTCATCCACCTCCCAGGTTGCTTCAGAAGAGTATCAGCAATGGCGCAGCGGCAGTGACGCGACCTTGCTGCGAACACAACTCAGTGTTTCCAGAGTGTCTTCACAGCCACCCCATCCAGCCACTGACAGCCCTTTCCCACCCGCCGCC
>NW_006203607.1:767125-773257 GCF_000334495.1 Tupaia belangeri chinensis | reverse complement strand
TTACTGGGAGCCAGGAGAACTACGGCAGGAGCTGGGTGAGGTCAGCAAGGCTCCATTGTCCCAGAGCGGAGGGTGACCCCAGGCCAGACTCGCCAGGCAGAGAGGCCGAGTCTCTGCGGGCCACTCCTCCCAGGAGCAGAGGCAGTAGCGTGACAGCAACTCTTTTCAGATGAGAACATGGAGGCTCAGGGAGGGTGAGTGATGTGCATGGCGTAGTGACCCACCATCTGAGAAAGTCTGGCTGCCCTCCAACCCCTCTGCCTCACTTGGAAGAAGTCTGGGCCTCCTTCCTCCCCACCTACCTGTACCCAAAGCCACCTGGCACTTGTCAAGAACTGCGCAACTGCAGAGCCCCAATGCGATCTTGCATGCTTACAAGTAACCTGAAAGGCAGAGTAACCACACCCACCTGCCAGATGAGAAAGACTGAGGTTCTCAGTGACCAGTGACTTGCCTAAAGCCAAGGCTCAAGTCTAGGCTCTCTCATCCACCTCCCAGGTTGCTTCAGAAGAGTATCAGCAATGGCGCAGCGGCAGTGACGCGACCTTGCTGCGAACACAACTCAGTGTTTCCAGAGTGTCTTCACAGCCACCCCATCCAGCCACTGACAGCCCTTTCCCACCCGCAGCCACGGGAAGTGGCCTATTTCCACTTCAGAGATGAGACGATGGGATTGGAGTGGCGTAGCTTGCCTCGAGTCACACGGCTAAGAAGTGGCAAATCCAAGCTATGTCCTCTACGTCCCCACACTCAGTCCACCGAGCCACTCTGCAGGCCAGTCTCAGTCTCCAACGCCACCCAGAAACATTGCAAGGCTGCTGGGGTGGGAGAGAAGGAACACATGGTGGGCAAGGCCGCTCCGCAGCACTGCGCCTGCCTGCACACCGTTGTCTTCTAAGCCTGGAGTGGTCGGAAGAGGAGGGAACAGACTCTGGGAAGCTCAGCACAGCAACTGGACAGCACTGCTTGCTATTCTCTCCAGCCCTGCCAGGGTGAGCCCGCTGTAGCACTTTTGGTGCAAAGTGGTGGAGACGGTGAACACTAATTTGTACAGGGAGCTGCTCTGGGCCGGGGGTCCTTTGCATTCATCCTGCTAGCACGGACCAAGCACCCACTGCCAATAAGCCCTTGCCAGGAGCTCTCCTTTCCTCCTCCACCGATTCCGACAACCAGCACTTGGCAAGCCCTGGCTCCATGCCCAACGCCACAGCAGACGCTGAGGAGGCAGACGGGCAGGACTGGAGCACGGTGCAAGGGGTCTGCAGTCCTGGGGGGCCAGCCCTGGCTGTGCCTTGTGACCCAGGCGGGGCCCCGTTCTCACTGCACCTCAGTTTCCTCATCTTGGGGGGCTTCCAGAGGGCCCGTCTTTTTTATTTATTTATTTATGTATGTATGTATTTATGTATTTATTTATTTATTTTTGGAGAGTTTTTTTCGCTACAGGGCGCGTGTGCTCGCCAGACAGACAGAGGGAGACATAGAGACAGAAAGCGAGAAATCACCCCCCAGGGGGGATGGTCACGCCGCAATCCCTTCTCCTCCATTCTCCTCTCGGGATCTTTGGCACGCACACACACGTGCCCGGCGTGAGTTTCAAGCCACTGGGTCTGGGATGCGAACCATGGTCGACTACATGGGAGTCCAATGACATAGCCATTACGCTAACTGCTGGTTCCCAGAGGGCCCGTCTTCAGGCCCATGACATAGTCCCTACTCGTGGGCAGGCAGAGCATAACTGGAGAGGGCAGCCAGGCCATGGGAGACAGGGAGGAGCCAGGAGTGCGGGCTCGGCTCCCGCATCCGGTCACTGGCTGGTGACCTGTGCTCTCATCAGACGCAGCCAGAGTGGGCAGGGAGGCAGAGAGGGGCGTTTCCTGGTCACCTATCACGTGCCCTCCTGGCCGAGCATTTTGACATATGGTATCTTGTCTATTTTCTAAGTTGACCCAGTGAGGCCAGAACAGGCTCAGAGAAGGAGAACGACTTGCCCCAGCTCACACAGCCCAGGAGAGAGGAACTGCTAGAAATGTGGATCCGTTTGCCTTCGAGGAAGGAGGGCGAGCTGCCTCTTCCCTTTCCTTCTTCAGCGTCCCCCAGCATCGTCCCCTTCGCTCCCTCCTCCTCCCCTCGGCTACCAGGCGTGGGACAGAACTGGAGGAGCTGTTTTTCCATGGCAGGGGCTGCTCTCTCCCACAGCCCCACCACCCCCACACTCCCGCCCACCCTCGTCCCAGTGACTCATGGGCCCTGCTGCTGACTGCGGCCCTCGGCAGGCTCCATGGTGGAAACAAACCAGCTTCCTTCCTCTTGAACCCTCACCCCCACCTTTTGGAGGTCTCTGGCCAGGCCCCACTTTGTAGAGAGGAATAACCCACAATGCAGGTGAGTCACGCCAGGTGAGTCACTCAGAAGCCGCAAATCTCAGCTTTTCCCTGCAACTGACCCAGGTCTACCAGGAGGACTGAAGGCCAGGACATTCTTTCTTTAGTTTTGCTCTAGGGCACATGCTCTCACTGGAGACAGACAGAGAAAGGGAACGTAAGAAAGCACCCCCCAGAGGGGATGGCCATGCTTTCTCTTCCATTCTCTTCTCAGGACTTTGGGCACACACGCACACACGCCCAGTGCATTTTCAAGCTGCCAGGTCCTGGACGCGAATCTCATAGTCGGCCATGTGGGATCCAGCCACCTTAACCTCCATGCCATCTGCTGGCTCCAGACCGAGGCGTTCTTTGGTTGGCCAAGAACAGGGATGGGAAAGGCTGTCCTAGTCTTGATTTGTGGCTAGATAAACAATGCATTTGAGAATTGACTTTGCCTGTGGTTGAGCCCATAATCCTATACCACCGTGGACGGGACCCTGAAGATATCCACCTCTGGAGCCCCAAATGCCACGTGGGGTGCCAGATCTTTTCCGCTGCCCCAGCCAGCCAGGTAGCCATCTATCCACCCAGCCATCCTCCTACCCTTCCATTCTTCCATCTGTCTGTCTACATCGAATCCATCTGCCCATCTATAACCATCCTCTGAGCCAGCCACGGCAGGGGCTCCAAACAAAAGGAGCTTGGGAAGTTGCACCTTCTCACTGCTGTTGACTCAGACGCACACCACGGCAGCCAGTCACTGCTCCCCACTGGCTGGACGCAGCAGGAGCGAGAGGGCGCCCGGCTGCCGGCATCTGGCTTGCTCGGTGCTGCCCTGGTGAGCGGCTTCCTCGTGAATAATCACTCCTCGATGAACAGGGTGTCCTGTGAGGGCAGGGTTTTCACTCAGATACATGCCACCCGTGTGCACGCACATACACCCTCCTCCGCTTTCACGGTATGTCTTAAATGTGTGGGGCCTGCAGCTGATCACACTTTCTCCCCACGCGGCCCACTCGAGGCGTACGCACAGGAGTCGTTCCCCCTCCGGCCTGTTCCCTCTATCACATCATCCCGATTTCTTTTTAGCACGGTGCCCCTGGCTGCCTAGAATGTGCAATTGCTGGGTTTCTGAGGCCGTGGAAGCCAGACGCGTGGGGTTCAAACCCATCACCCCATCACCAACTGCTCTCTCCGTGAGATATCTCTTTGTCTCCATTTCACTAGCTGTAAAATGGGGATCCGTCACAGAACCAACTTCCAGGGGCTGGCGTGAGGCTGAAATGAGATCGCGTTGTTTCTAGCGGGAGGCAGCGCTATAACCTGAGGGGGCGTGTTTGCCCGTGTGAAGCTCTGTGAGGATATTCCGATGACTGGCGTGGGGTGTGTCCCTGACAGGAGGGGCCGGAACCAGAGACGTTCCATCTTGCAACATACCACACAGCCGGCACAACAAAGAACTACCTCTCAAAGCGCCAAGTGCATCCCCCCACAGGGCCCGGCTCATGGTGGACACCCACCGACTGCAAGCTGTGGATGGGGCCGGGCATATGTCGCACACTGGATGAACAGATGAATGGATGGATGAATGGACCAATGAATGTTACGTTCTCAGTCAATGACCAGTGAGTGGCTGCTTGGCGAAACACACCAATTCCGATCACCAGTAGTGTTAACTGAGCTCCAACCCACGGGATAAGATGGCGCAGGGACCCCTTTCGGAATGCCCCTTTCGGAATGTCCAGTCTGACTCTTCCCTCAAGGCCTGAGTCTGCTGGAAATGACACACGGGGACCCTCCATCGTCCTTGCTGCTGAGGGCTAGGTCCCCGATGCTGGCCGCTCCAGCTTTGGGGGGACAGCCATGATCAGGGTTAGCTGGCCAGACGGACATCGTATAGACGTTTTAGGAGATTGTGCCAAATGGGGCCAAGCTCCTAAACTCCCCTGGAAACTACAGTCAGGGTGTTAAATGTCTAATAGGAACTTGCATTCCTGGATCTAGCTGAACGATCAGACTTGCTTTGCATGCGCTTTCGTTGACATTCCGTGTAGATGGACTGGTCACTAAGCTTCCACATAAGCCTGGTTTCCCAGGGCATGCTCGTTCCAGGCGTGAACAGGAAGACACTCTGGCTCTCACGGTGCTTCCGCTCGTTCTAACACAGACTAACCTGGCAGGCGCTTCTGTGCTCTGGGAGGCAACCCGTGCCTTGTTGCAGGGTACAGGGGGCTGAAGGCAGGGCCAAGGGGGAAAGGGAGGTCGAGGAAGGTCTCTGATCAGCCACCACGTGGAAGCAAAGAAGCCAGCAGTGAGAGCTTCGACACCGGCCCGTGTCGGGAACTGTGGCTCTTCTCACTTCCTCCTCTCTGTGGATTCTGAGCCCCAGTGGCCCAGAGGTAGTGATTTTCTTCAACCTTCTCACAACCCTCATGACCAAGCGATTCTCCCGAATCTGACTTCCGTCTGGCACGTCCCAGCTCGGCCCCTTTCTCCTTACTCGCCCCTGAGGAGTGGAGGAGATCACTTCCCCTGGAGATCACCGTCCTGACCCTCCCTGACTTTTCCACTAAAGTAGCCCTAAGAGGGGACGGCACTGAGAGATTTCCCTCAGTGAGGGCTCCCCAGACATCATCCCAAACAGCCCCCACAGCCAAAACAGCCTTCATCTCAGGTTTTGTCTTTAAGATCCGTGTGGGTATGAAATTCTGCTTCGCAGCCTACACATACTTCTCCCTGTGTGATGAAAGAGACCAGCATCCAATTCTTCAACTGAGAGACGGGTCCGTTCTGAGCAGGGCTTCTCTTTGGTCTCCAGCACGCTGCCATGTACCCCTGGGGACATGGCACCCACATTTCAGAAGCACAAGACTGGGGAGACCTCTGGATGGGGGTCATGACTTCCGGACATACCATGTGCCTCTCCTTGAATAAGAGGGGCCTCTGCAGCCCTTGACCCCACCTTTCCAGGCAGCTCACGTTTCTCAAGTCCCCGGAGAGGGCAGGCAATGTGGACAGATAAAAACCTGAAGTGGGGGACCAGCGGTTAGCGTAATGGCTATGTCACTGGATTCCCCTGTAGTTGACCATGGTTCGCGTCCCGGACCCGGTGGCTTAAAACTCACACCGAGCTCGTGTGCGTGCGTGCCCAAGATCCTGAGAGGAGAATGGAGGAGAAGGGATTGCAGCGTGGCCATCCCCCCTGGGGGGTGATTTCTCGCTTTCTGTCTCTCTGTCTTTCTCTGTCTTTCTGGAGAGCGCATGCGCCCTATAGCAAAAACCTCTCCCCCGCCCCCCAAAAAAAGAAAAAGAAAACCTGAAGTGGGCTGAGGGTTCCAGGGCTGGGGTACTGGAGGGAGGTTCTGGACAGAGGCCCTCCCGTCCGCACTGCAGGGCATGAACAAGGTCCCTGAGAAGGCAACGTGGTAACTGAGCCGCAGCCTCCTGGCCAAGGCTTCGCGATGCCGGTAGCCTCCAGGAGCTCTGGTACCTCACGTGACCATGCAGATGATAACCCTTAACGTTTGCCGAGTGACTAAATGAATTAGTGCATGAATGAATGAATGAATGGCTAAGTCACAAAGACCAGTATAGAGCTGGTCCTCCTGTCCCTGCATAGCACATGTGACGTGGCTACACCACCCCTCTGTCCCCTTCTTTAAATGGGTAGTTCGAGGTACTGCCTGCTGGCCCCACGGTTTCTCTCTATGGCTAGTGCAGTAAAAAGAGCCGTAGATTATAAACCTCTAATTGTATTTAGGCAGGAAAA
>NW_006203607.1:746446-767094 GCF_000334495.1 Tupaia belangeri chinensis | reverse complement strand
AGCAGCGGGAATGGGCACTGCATGCTGAGGCCTCTACTGGTCACCTCCATTCATCACTCATGTCCCTCTGACACGGGCTTTCTAGAAACCCGGTGTCCGGATTCACGACCGAGGGCTTCTCCAGGTGACACCTTGGGGAACACGGGACCGGAAACTACCTCTGAAGTCCTTGCTTTTTCTTCTCTGCTTGGCTGCAGGAGGAAAGGGCAAGGGGGACCTGCTCCCCTTCCTGTTCTGACCTCGCGGTCGTGTGGCCTGGATAAGAAGAGTCTGAGGCACTGAGTGTTGTCTATGCCGAGCAGGGGCTGAGGGCTTCTGCCCGGGGAAGTGCTGTCTCGGGCTGCTGGGGCTGGGCTGGCCTGCTGTGGCTCCTGGCTCAGGGCCCCCATTCGTAGGCTGCGGTGACACACGACTGGTGCACCCCCTTGGGAGATGGCGCCACCTCTCCAGGTAGCTCGCGTGCCTGGAGACCTCAGAGAGGGCAGGCAATGCGGATGGAGAAAAGCCTGAACTGGGCTGAGGGTGCCAGTGTGGGGTATGGAAGGGGGTTCTGAGACAGGGACACAGCAGCTGACCCACAGCCTCTCACCAAGGAGGCCACACCATCCAGGTGGTGCAGACCCTGCTGGTGGTCTGCCCCGGTCATCTCCCTGCACTCCACCGTATCTTAGCTACCAGCCTCACTTGCCCTCATGCACCGAGGGCTGGAAGTGCCTACAGTGAACGCCCCTGACGCCCCCAGCCAATGGCTCACTGTTAACTAGTGGCCAGTGGACATGCCGTGTAAACGCCCTGGCTCCCCAGGCATGCCGAGTTAGAATGAGAGTCAGGCAGGGTCAGTGTGGGAATGAAGGCAACAGCACAGTCCCCAGGTGGGCGCGGGGCAGGGGAGCCACGGGCCAGTGAGCACGCTCACACGACAGGTCACCCTGCACCCCCACCAAGAGGGCACGGCGACTCCCATTTTGAAGTAAGGAAACTGAGGACTTCAGCCTGTGCGAGGCAGCAACCAGATGGAAACTCAGGTCTGTCTGATTTTTTTTTTCTTTCTTTCTTTTTTGGAGATGTTTTTGCTACAGGGCACGTGTGCTTACCAGAAAGACAGAGAGAGACAGAGAGACAGAAAGAGAGAAATCACCCCCCAGAAGGGGTGGTCACGCCGCAATCCCTTCTCCTGCATTCTCCTCTCGAGATCTTGGGCACGCACGCACACGCGCCCGGCGTGAGTTCAAGCCACCGGGTCCGCGACGCAAACTGCGGTCGACTACATGGGAGTCCAGCGAGATAGCCATTACGCTAACTGCTAGTCCCAGATTTGTCTGATGTAAAGGTCAAACACTTAACACAGAAGAGAAGAGAAGTGGGTAAGACAAGAAGCTCAGCTGTGGCATGCAGACCTCAGGGCCAGGAAGAGGGGAGAGAGGGGAAGAGAGGGTGATGAGGACACTCCTCTGCAGCTGCTGAGGCTTCCAATCTGCTTCAGGAGAGCCAAAGATGGGGAGGAGACCCTGGCCCAGCATTGGCACTTGGTCCTGGGAACACGCTAGACCAGACAGGACCCCCCCCCCAAGTCAGGGGGCTACTCAGGGCACCCTGGCTCCCAGACCTGATCCCGCCAGCTCTCCCTAGCACCCACGTCGGCACTAGTCACCTCGTCCGGCAGCTGCCCACCTCCAAGGCTTCTGGCCACTCCCACCCAAGTTTCTGGCAGGGGGATAAGGAAAGGGGAAGGAATCCTTTTTCTTTTTTTTTTCCAATGATAAAAATAGTACATATCATGAAAATTATAGAAAGTATAAAAAGCTTAGAAAAATGATTTATAGGGACCAGCAGTTAGTGTAATGGCTATGTCACTGGACTCCCACGTAGTTGACTGCAGTTCGAGTCCCGGACCCAGTGGCTTAAACTCATGCCGGGCGCGTGTGTGTGCATGCCCAAGATCCCGAGAGGAGAATGGAGCAGAAGAGATTGCGGCGTGGCCATCCCCCCTGGGGGGTGATTTCTCACTTTCTATCTCTCTGTCTCTCTCTGTCTGCCTGGCGAGCACACACGCCCTGTAGCGAAAACCTCTGCAAAAAAAGAAAAAAAAAAGACTTATAATCCCACCCTGGGTGGTTCGAAGTTCCCACTTGGTGTCCCTCTAAATAGGCCCCTTTCTGGGCACTTGTGCAGGTTGGTTTTATGTTTTGCACCTACCAGGTGTACTACTTCTGTCACTTACTGCTCTATGATTAGTGCCTTTTCAAGTTATTGAATGTACATTCAATAACATTCATGTCACCACCTCTGAAAGAATGTCGTGTGGATTGTTCACACTTGTGGAAGTCATCCCTGACTGATAGACTGCTGGTGGTTTTACACTAAATGATGCTAGAATGAGCATCTTTAAAACAGTATCTTTCTGTGGTCCATTTAAGAATACGAATCAAGGCCATCCAGTGGTGCGATGGTTAAGGGGGTTGGATCTCACATAGCCGACTGCACAGTTTGAGTCCCAGACCCAGCAGCCTGAAAAATATGACATGCACACGTGCCTGAAATTTCAAGAGGAGAATGGAGGAGAAGGGATTGCGGCATGGCCATCCTCCTGGGGAGTCATTTCCCACCTTCTCTGTCTCTCTCTCTCTCTTTCCCCAGTGTGCACACATGTTCTATAGCAAAACTAAACAAACAAAAAAACAATTAAAAAGAGAGTAAAGCATTGGAATCAAATATATATGAATTAAAAGCATCCTTGTCTTTGGTCATGTGATTCAACTCAGAAGTATTCACTGATCTTACCAAAGTAATCAGATGGAAGAGACCACTGGCATGGAGGACACTGAGAACTCAGGAGCCCAACCAGACATGTTACCCACACAGGGACAGAGGCAGCCATGGAAGAGTCCTCTGTTCTTGAGGTCGGAGCCAAAGTAGGCACATCGTCCATAAACAAGTAACATTTCATTTTTCAATCCTGCATACCCGGCATTGGGCTAGGTATTTAACAAGCGGAGGGTGGAACCGGTCTCAAAGGTAACATGAGAGCCCCATTAGAGACCCTCGCAGAGCCTTTGAAAAGGCTGTGTCGAAGCTAAGACCCCACAACATGGGCCTTAGGTTCCTCTGGGTAAGACCAAGGAGCCCTCAGCTCGAAGGAGAGAAAACGAAGGGGTCAGGGGCTGAGCAGGGGACCTGAAACCCTCGTTTCATGGAAGAGTGGTACTCCAAAGTCAGATGTAGCTTAGCTTTGTCCCTGGCCATGGGGAAGCCATTCCCTCTTCCCTGCCCCACTTGCTTCAACTACTACATGGGAAATCGTGGTCTGCCCACCCGCAGACCATCGAGGAGGTGGCATTGTGAAAACAGACTTCAAGGTATCATCCCCCGCGTTGTCATCACCAACACAGCTGTGACCAGGCAGTTAACACCTACTGAGCCCTTTTGCCTGCCAGGAACTGCTCAAAGGGCCTCAGTTATGTCAGCTTCACGCTAACTCTGTCACTGCCGAGGTCTCACAGAGAGGTCTCACAGCTGGCCACCTCCACTGTTGGGGTCTGAACCCAGTGGCCTCCTCCTCTGCCACCTACAAGCCGGCTCCTGTAGACTGCTGGGTTAGGCCTCTTTGAGACGCCAGTTCCCTTATGTACAACATGGGGATACCGCCACCTTCTCCCCAGGCTCAGAGGGATCTCCACGGGCCAGCGCACCCAGGAGGATCTGGGAAGTTTCTTGGCAGTCCATGGGCTCAGAGAGCAATGCTTTCTCTCCGCAGAGAGCCCAAGAAAGGAGTGGTGGATGAAGGCTACCCACTTTCAGAAGCCCCGATGCTCAGGCAAAGATGATCCGCTCCCAGTCGGTACACACTCGTCCCTCATTTGTGAACAGGTGGTCTCTATTTTCACTTACGGGGCGGGGGGATGTCTTCCCACCCTCCAACAAGTTGTAGACAGTGAATGTCACCCACTGGAAGGTGTGGGTGTAAAAGGAGGTTTGCATGAAATGTGTGACTTCATACTTGGCATTCCAGTGGGGCTGGGCTAGCCCGGCACCCGCGGCCAACTGTCTGACCTCGGTCTGAGACAGAGGGGAGGGTTTCAGCAAAAGCAAGAAAATAAAAAATAAAAAACTCATGATTTCAGGCCTGAGAATTTCTTCTGGCTTTCAAGAGATCCTCGAACTCTCTGAAACCTTCTGACAGATGTAGTATGGGTGCATATGTGTGAGCGAGAGAGGAGAGTGCCTCCGGGGAGACCTGCAGTGGTCAACCTGCTACGTAATTGCACTGATGTGCCTTCACTCCTAAGCCACAACGACGTGGCTCTCCCCGGAGAATGCCAACACAGAAGCGAGCTGTATGTTCTGGAGGGGACAGCACCCACCCCTCCACCCGCCACACACACACCCTGTCCCACATCGCCCTAACTAATTTCGTCTCATTAGCTACATGATCCGGACAAGACAGCTCATCTCTCTGGCCTCTGTTCTCCATCCCCCCAGTCTACAAAACAAAGAGGTACAACCTGTGAGTGGCTTTGAGCCTGAGCTCTGCACAGTTCCCGGAGAGCACAGAGCAAGTGGCACCTGCGGGTTAGGAGCCAGTTACATTGGGCAGCAGGGACTCGCCATGCATCAAGCACGAAGGCCTACAGTCTCCCTGCTTCCTCGCCTATAGACTGCAGATCCCAACCGTGCAAGGTTGTTGTGAGATTAAACAAATTGATAAGTCCATACCACCTCGCCAGACACAGCAAGCGTTCAGAAGTGTTAGCAGCTACTTCCTGTCCCAACGTCTGGCATGAGGCTGCAAACATGCAAATTAATCAATACCTGCAAGGTGAATAAGTGAGGGGGCAAGGAACAAAATTCCATTAATTGACTCTCGAAGTGAGTCTGCTGGAAGCACAAGGCCCATACTTCTTAAGCTTAAATGTGTATGTGAATCACCAGGGAACCTTGTTAAGCTGCAGCATCTGAGTTGGCAGGTCTTGGGGGAGGCTCAGCATTTCCAAGTTCCCAGGTGAAACTGAAGCTGCCAGGCCCAGGAGCAAGGCCTTGTTCACATGGCTGTACTCGGGCTTGCTGTCCTGCCAGGAAAGCTGCAGCTAGCTGGCTGCTCAGGACCCTCGGAAACAGCCATGAGCCGGGAGCTCTTGATCAGTCACCACGGTGCCAAGCCGAGCGCATTCTTGTGTGAAGTTCTTAAGAACAGAGACGGGTGTCAATGTGAAACCCTGAGTTTATGTCTAGGTCTGCCATGCAATGGTTGGGCAAGTCCCCCAGCCTTGATCGACACCCTCCATACCTAGTTCGCAGAACTCCTGAGTATAAAAAGTGACCATAGGTGGGGCCACCCAGGGGAAGGGAGCGTGAGCAGCTGGCAGGCTTCTTTTTCCAATTCTCCTGTTTACCCCTGAATTCCTCCCCAGAGAGAAATGGACAAGCACTGGTTTTGCATAATGGCACTAGGGGAGAGGAGAGGAAGTCGGGCCTACTAAATTTAGCAGGTGCTCACGCCCCCTCACCCAAGGCTCGGCCCACGCATTTCACCAAGAGTAGGTGCCTTTCTATATTTAACTTCTGCCTGCACCTTCCCCTTGAGCTCTGACGCTGAAAACCCCAGGAGGATGTGGTGAGGGGGGAGAGAAGTTCACGAAATGCGAGCAGCGGCTGACATCACGTGAGGCACCATCTGCACCTTCCAGTGTGTGTGTTCTTCCCGGAAAAAAAAACCAGAATGGCTCTTCGACTTCTCTCCTTTCTTCCAGCTAAATCTTGAGCCCCACTGGCCAACATGGGAATAGAGATTACACTGCCTTTTGGGACAGTGGCACAGGGGAGAGGGTCAGGGGACTCAGGGAAGTCCAGCAGAGGTCACAGCGAGGCAAGAACATCTAATACACTCTATGTGCAGACATGGTGCTAGGCCCATCCACATATCACCAAACTTGATCCACACAGAGGCCCCACAGGGATGCTCAGATTCGGGCTACGGGGGCAAGTGGAGGCCCAAAAAGATGAAGGGGTTGTCTGAAGCCTGCGATGAATAGAGGCGCAGGCCTGTTCCCCAGGTCTACACTCCCAGCCACGTCTCGCCTGTCTCTCCACTCTCCCTCCACTACCAGAAGCTGTCTGGAGCCCGTGGGCTCCAGTCTCGCCTCTGTCATCACTCAGGTGTGTGACCTGCAGTTAGTCCCACTCATTCTTGGGGCCTTGATTTTCTCACCTGTTATTTTTGCTTCAGTTCCAAATATCTTCTTCTTCTTTTATGGCTATAAGGCACATGCATGTGCTAAAGAGAAAGATGGAGACAGAGAAAAAGCACCCTCCAGTAAGCGTGGTCTCACTGCAATCCCTACTCCACTTCTCCAGCCTGCCAGGATATTGGGCATGCATGCATATGTGCTTGGTGTGTTTTTCAAGCCACCAGGGCCAGGATTTGAACCACAGTTGGCCATGTGGATACAACTCTCTTATCCACTAGGCCATGGGGCCAGCCCATGGTTTGCATTTTAACAAGCTCTCCAGGCGATTCTCAATTTGACGACCAACAGTTTAGGGCATGACTTTAAAAGACAGCAAAATCTCCAACTGACTCTGGGGCTCTCAAAGTCCTATTAAGAGCATGGCTAGGGGGACCAGCAGATGGCGTAATGGCTATGTCCCTGGACTCTCATGCAGTCGACCGTAGTTCAAGTCCTGGACCAGGTGGCTTAAACTCACACTGGGTGCATGTGCGTTCGTGCCCAAGATCCCGAGAGGAGACTGGAGGAGAAGGGATTGCAGCGTGGCCATCTCCCCTTGGGGGTGATTTCTCACTTTCTGTTTCTCTGTCTCTCTGTCTTTCTGGTAAGCATACACACCCTATAGCAAAAACCTCTCAAAAAAAAAAAAAAAAAGAAAAAGAAAAAAAAAGCTTGGCTAGGAAATTAACCATTTAGGAAAGTGATCTAAACTCTGTGGCCTCCATGCTCTCTGCTGGACAGCACACCTACTCCTCATACGCTGTATTTGGCTCCTGGAAAGCTCCCCACTGTACACTGGTCCGGATCCACTAGCTGCTTCTTTAACCTCTGCTCCGGGACTGTATAGAGCATGGTTAGAGCCACAGGAAGACCGTGTCTGACTTACTGTAAATGGTTGTTTTCTATCAAATCACACAAAACTCCTTCTCTAAAAACTCACATGAGAACAGAATGGCAAGCACAACTTGGCGAAGGCTTTTTGACAAGAAGCTCCCGTGCTGGTGAGCGTGCAAAAGAAAGGACACACTCACACATTTCAGGTAAGCGTGGCTGTTAATGCCCTTTCAGGAGAAATAGTTGTCAAAAGTTTTTAAACATGTACATCCCTTTGACTAGAAATTCAGTTTTAGAAATTAACCCCAAGGAAATAATCAAGACTGCAGATAAACATTTCACAAAGATATTCATGTTGGCATCATTTGTTACAAAAATTGCAGATGATCTAAACGTTTAAAATAAGGGATTGATTACTAGGTGGTCATTCATTTTCACTCATTCATTAGCTACTTATTGAGAAATCACCATGTGCAAGGCGGAGTGTTAGAAGGTAGTGACTGAGCAGGAGGGAACTGAACGGATGAAATTTCTGTTCCGGCAGAGAAGACAACCAGGTAACAATTAAGCAAGTACAATATGAACAGATCTCAAAAAATTCATTGAAGGGACCAGCAGTTAGCGTAATGGCTATGTCACTGGACTCCCATGTAGTCGACCACGGTTCGTGTCCCAGACCCGGTGGCTTAAAACTCACGCCGGGCGCATGTGCGTGTGTGCCCAAGATCCCGAGAGGAGAATGGAGGAGAACGGATTGCGGCGTGGCCATCTCCCCTGGGGGGGTGATTTCTCGCTTTCTGTCTCTCTGTCTCTGTCTGTCTGGCAAGCGCACATGCCCTATAGCAAAAACCTCTAAAAAAAAAAAAGTTTATGGAAACACAAAATAAAAGTAAATTGATTTTGGTGCAAAAGAAAAAATTGAAATCCATGCATAATTTTTTCATAATATGCATGTCCATGAACTTTTTTTTTTTCTAGGTTTTTGCCATAGGTAATGTGTGCTCACCAGAGACAGATAGAGAGGGAAAGTGAGAAACCAGCCTCTGGAGGGGATAGCCAGGCCCAATTCCTTCTCCTCCATTCTCCTCTCAGGATTTTGGGCACACATGCACACACGCTCGGTGTGATTTTCAAGCTGCCGGGTCCAGGACTTGAACCATGGTTAGCTATGTGGGAATTCAGCACCTTAACTAACATGTCACCTGCTGGCCCTAATATGTTCATGAACTTTTTAAAGACCCCTCACATGTCATGTGTCCTAAGGGTGAAGTGGGGTTTTCACATGTAGTGACAACAGCAAGAAGAGTGTGCTGGGGTACAAGTTCCAGCGAGGACTTGCCTTACACGGTAGTGGGGAGGAGAGGGCATGTCAGGCAGAGGAAACAGCGAAAGAGGCCAAGAAAGCAGAGGATTCTGAGTGTGTCCAAGGAGCAGCAAGACATCGGAGTGGCTAACAGAGGGTCACTAAGCAAGAGCATGGGGACATGGGCACCGAGGGCACGTGAAGCTCTGCAGCTCATCCAGGAACTTCGAGTGTTATCCTGGATGAGAAGGGAGGGTTTGAGCAGAGGAAGGAGCCTGACTTATGTTTCAGGTGCAACCCTCTGGCTTCCAGGTTAAGAACAGATGCCAGGGGACAGACGCAGAGGTGCGGACATGGTCATGAGGCTATTGCAATAATAATAATTGCATGCTGGGGATGGCAGCAGTGCACACCAGGGGGCTGACAGTGAAGGGGAAAAGGAATCAACTTTCGAACATATCTTGAAGGTACGTGTGGGTTCCCCTGCAGAGTGATGCTTGCCTAGGGCACACCTGGCTGCCTGAACGGATGATATGGTCCCCAGGAGCTGAGCGGACGAGAAGTGAGGAAGAGGTGTGCAATGCCTGCACACGAAAAGAGGGGTGTGCGGTGGGTGGCACATGAGGCCACCTGCTTTCTCTGTTGGGCATTTCTGGGATCTTAAATGTGACTTTTCATATCACCAGGGTACCAAACTTTTACACTCCAGGTCGGAGGGCACCGGCTGCTTCAATTCAAAGGCAACCAAAGAAATGCAATTTAAAATAGTGATGAATCGAACGTTTCAGTTATCAGATAGACAAAGCTTAAAAAGGAAAATGGTAGCAGCCGGTGTGGGTGTGGGTGTATGGAAACAGGCACCCCTCTACGCTGGAGTGGAATTTTAAGTTTGTACCACCTCTTAGGAGCAGTCTGGTAACACGTTATCTCAAGCCTTGAAGATAGTACATGTCAAAGGAACTCAAAGAGCTGAAGCTTTTTGTTGTTGTTTGTTTTGTTTTATGAAACAAAGTACCAAAGTACATGCACACGCTTGAAAGAGGGAGAAGCATCCTCAACAGGGTCTCACCGTGCTGCAGGCCCTTTTTCCAGCCCACCACCACCACCACCTCCTTAGGTCTGGTGCCTGCAGGTCTGACCAGCATGTTCTCAGGCCAACCCGGAGATCTGAACCAGCTGTCGGCCATGATACTTCCACACACTGCAGGGAACAGTGTTGCCCCCTTGGGAGAGTGGCTGGGCCAGTTTGAAAAGAAAAATATAGTGAGAAGGATCACTCTACATTGGGTCAACAGGTGGCATGGTAGTTAAGGGTGCTGGACTCCCACATAGCCAACTGTGGTTCAAGTCCTGCAACTGGTGGCTTGCTTTCTCACACTCCCCATCTATCTGGTGAGCACATGTGCCCTGTAGCAAATTAAAAAAATAAAATAATAATAATGGTAAGAATCACTCTACATGATTCTAAGATACATTACATAGTTGGAGTAATCAAGACTGTAGTATTGGCAGAAGGATTGGTCACTGGAAGAAAACAGCAAACCCAGAACTAGTTCTGCATGACCACAGCCAGCCGGTTTTGACAAAGGTGCAGAGGCAACACAGTGACGAAAGGAGAGTCTTTTCCACAAATGGTCCCGGAATAATCGGCTGTCCATACCAAAACAAGGGGACTCAACACAAACCTCACCCTTCATATAATATTTAACCCAAACATGTTACAGATTTAAACCGAAATGTAAAACTATAAAACACTTAGAACACAGGAGGGCATCTTCAGGACTTAGGGCCTAGTGAAAATTCTCAGACTGACATGTAAAGCACAATCCAGAAAAGGAAAAGAGGAACACATTGGACTTCATCAGCACTGAAAATGTCTGCTCTATAAGAGACCCTGAGATGAAAACACAAGCTATGAACGGGGAGAAAACACGTGCAAACATCAGACTCGACAAAGGACTAGTACCTAGAACATACAACGAACTGTCAAAATGCAAACACAGGACCCTGATTAGAAAATGGACAAAAGGCATGAACAGACATTTCACCACGGCAGATAGATGGATGGCAAATAAGCACAAACAAAGATGTTCCTCACTAAGAAATGCAAATTAAAACCACAATGAAAGAGCCAATAGTTGCCCAGCTGTAATATGTGACACTCCATGGGGCTTCTCTACATGGAAGGTTCTAGGTTTGTATCCAAAGAGCTCCCGGGCACACATGCACCCATGATCCAGGGCTGGCTGGAGGTGGATCGTGGTGTCACCCTATTGGGGTGCACTCTCTCTCTTTCTCTCACTCATGGAAAAAGAAATTAAAAAAAAAAAATCACTACATAGCTACCAAAACTAAAATATAGTGATAACAAATGCTGGTGAGTATGTAAGAGAAACTGGTCATGGCTGGTAGGAATGTAAAATGTTAGAGCCACTCTAAAAATAGTTTGGCTATTTCTTAAGAAACTAAATATATTGGTTCAAAGCAGCCACCATACACATTATAATCATCAGATTTCTTTCCACCTTGGGTCCCTTAAACGTTTTGCTTTCCTCTTCTCCTCGATCCATCATGGGAAAATTAATTTGATATGCTATAATGATACACAGTGCTTGAATGTAAAAATAAATACATAAATAAATCTAAATATACACTTAGCATACAATTCAACAGGAGTACTTCCGGCATTTATCTCAGATGAATGCTAACTTTTGCCTTTAAAATTTGTACACAAATGTTCATTGAAGCCTTATCTGTAAAAGCCAACAACCGTTTACAATCTCTGACTAGTTAAACGATGGTTCATCCATACCAAGGAATAGGAGTTAATGATAAAAAGAACTGTCTATTGACACATACAGCTTGGATGGAAATTAAGGGCAGTATGCTGAGTAAAAAACATCAAAAAGTCACAAACTATGAGACCTTGGCATTTAATAGAAAGTGGACAAATATGGAAGATTTAATGGTAAGCAAAGCAAGCCAGACTACGAAAGACAGGCATTGTATGTCCCCACTTAATATATACTGAATGTCTACACTCTGGCAGAAACTGAAAGACAGGAAGGTGTAAAAGCATGGAGAGCAACTGGGAATACTAGAGACAGTGTGGGAAGAGGGTGGGGAGTGGAGCAGGGAGGGAATCAAGGAGAAAAAAAGCACTTAATGGACACAAAAAAGGAAAATTATCTATTAACCATAATGTGTATAGTAATATATTTGAATGGACTAATATACAGGGTATTTATGCTGGGTATAATACTTTACATAATATCCCATAAATGACTAAATTATAGGGATGGCTGGCAATCAGTGGCTGCCAACCAGCAGGTAGGACTCGCTGGGGACAGTGGAGCAGGTGTGACGATAAAGACAGAGCAGGAAGAAACTCTCGTGAGGGCATAGTTGCGTATTCCGAATCTATACATGTGATAAAATGGCACAGAACCCTGTGAACACATTATATCAATACTGAGCCCTAGTTTTGATATTGTACTACAGTTACATAAAATGTAACCACTGGGGAAAACCCAGTGAAGAATACACAGGACCTGTCTTATCTTTGCAACTTGACCTCCTGTGACTCTGTAAGTATTTCAAACTTTAAAGTCACTTAAAGAAAAAGAATCATGGAAACAGAAAAACAACCACATGCCCTTCAACCTCAAAGTTCCACTTTGACTAATTTTAAGGCATGGAAGACCACTAGATAAAGAATATCACCTCAAAGTTGTTTTTAACAGTGAAAAATTAGAACTCTCCATGCTCATTGTTGGTTAAGTAGATGATGATAAATACATCTAATGAAATATTATACAATCATTAAAATGATGACATAGACCTACTTTTTTTTTTATATGAAAAAGACATTCACAATTACAGGAGAGAGATTGCTTAAAAGGATATGGGTTTTTGTTTTGGTTTTGGTTTTTGTTTTTGAGAGAGATTTTTGCTATAGGGCATCTGTGCTTGGAGAGACAGAGAGACAGGGAGACAGAATGTGAGAAGTCACCCCCTACACACACCCCAGGGAGATGGCTATGGCACAATCCCTTCTCTTCCATTCTCCTCTCAGGATTTTGGGCACACATGCACACACACCTAACATGAATTTCAAGCTGCTGGTTCTGGGACTCGAACTGCTGTCAGCCAAGTGGGAGTCCAGCACCTTAACCACCATGTCACCTGCTGGCTCCTGTTTTGCTTTTTAAAAATTTATACAAATGTACAGACTGCAAGCTCCACAAGGGCATTTACTCCAGTGTCCCTAGCTCCCATTACAGTGCTTCTCGCGGTATAGACACTCAATAAGTATTTGTTGAACAAACAGATAATATCCACACATAAATTTGCACAGGAGAAAGTCGAGAGAGTTATACAACAACATTTTAGCAGTGGTTTTCTCAGAGTAGATGAATTTTGGTTGATTAACTCTATCCCCTTACATTTTTTTTTTTTAAAAAAATGTTTTGAGAGATTTTTGCTGTAAGGCATGTGCACTCACCAGAGAATCAGAAAGCAAGAATTCACCCCACACACACACACCTGGGGGGAGGATGGTGGTGCCACAATCCCTTCTCCTCTCGGGATTTTGGGCATATGTGCATATGCACACATATCCAGTGAGAGTTTCAAGCAGCTGGGTCCAGGACTCAAACAGTGATTGACTATTTGGGAGTCCAGTGCTTCAGGATCCAGGAGCCAGCAGAGCAGAGCAGTGACAAGGCCCAGCCAGCTGGTCTCCCCAGCCTCCCTCAGCTCTCTGTGGCTCAGAGGTTGTGACGGGGAGGGACGGGCCCTCCTCCCACAGTGCTTAACCTGCCCATCTGTCTCTTTGTTTCACCTGTCCTCGCAAATGTAGGCCACACTCAGCGCCCTTCACTGTTGGACGTGAAATACGTGGGAGGAAAGACGTGTTGCCAGACATGGAGGCACCGAGCCCGGCCACTCTGGGGAGGGAGGCAAGGGCAGGGAGGTTACAAGGACATTCAGGAAGAGTATGCTAGGGAAGAGTCCTGCTAGGTGTGTGTACCCGTGCTCGTGCGTGCCTGTGTGCGCTGTATACATATATGTTAGGCTGTATGTGTGCGAGTGCATGAGTGTGTATGCATCTGGATGCGTGTGCATGCACGTGCGTGTGCGATCGCGTGAGGGCATGGGTGTGTACGCATATGGATGTGTGCGTGTGTGTGCCAGGGATTAGGGACATTAGTGGAAGCTGCCGCTCCTTCCTGGCTCCTCACCGGCTCGATCCCACACGTGCAGTCTGGTCTGGGTGGTGGCAGGGGGAGGCTGACAACGTGAACAGTGATACACAAACCAGATGCCCAGTGAGCGGAGACTGTGCATCAGAGAGTGGCACGGTCACCTTGGGCGAGTCCCTCCCCTGGGGCTTTAGCGTCCTAGCTGTCAAATAACACGGGTGTCAGAGACCCTCTTTCGCATCGCATTAGCATCCGTGCTAAGAGCTGCCACTGCTGGCATGCTGAAGGGGACGCCCTGCTGACAGCCTTCCACCCCTCTGAGGCTCCACTCCCCAAGGACATCCCTGGCATCTGAAGAGAGCCTGGAATCCTGGGGCAGCCACCATGGTCAGCTGCTGTCCCCTGCTGCTCAGCAGCTCTCTGGACCTTCCCCATCTGCATGCTTAGTGTGGCCAGCTGTCTGTCCCTGAGGCTGGTGGGCGAGGGCAGCATCTGGGGACCGCTCCTCCTCTCCCAAACCTGCCTGACTCTTGTGCCTGCTCTGTGCCCAGACAGACGCTCCAGCCTGTGAACAGCCCGACCTCCTGCCCCACGGCCTGGTCACCCCTCACCTGTCAGACAGCAGTCTCCACAGTGCGGCGTCCCTGCTCCTCTGGGCATGGGGAGAAAATGCCAGGGCTTCTACTTCTATTTATCTCTATCACATCCCTCTGCAAATTCCTAATTTGTGTGTGTGTGTGTGTACGTGTGTGTGTGTGTACTTAGTGTGTATAAAATATGCTAGTGTAGTAATTCACTTCATAAATAAACACATACATGTTGTAGTGTGTTCTCAAAACTCTTTTTACCAGGGAGGATCCCATCTATGTTTGGGGAGCACTTTAGGGGAGGCAAGAAACAGATAATAATGACTACTATCTGCAGTTTGGCAATAATTGTCATAACAGAGGTGAAGGTTATACACTGTGGAAGTCCAGGAAAGGGTGTGATTGTGACAACAGAAGTGCCGGAGGAAAATCCGGGAAGGCTTCATCTAAGAGACGGCTTTGGGCTGAGTCTTCCAAGCCCCCCCTCCCCCCCCAGCAGATGCACAGCCTGAGCTAAAGCACAGAGGCTGGAAAGCAGAGAGCGCTGGGGACTAGAGCCTGAGTGTCCCGATTGTACATGGCCCAAGCGATAGGAGATGAGCGGGGACGGGCGACTAAGGCACTCACGCAGAAAGGACTCTGAGCACGTGAGGGAGGCGTGGAGAATGCGCGAGGAACGAGGGGACCCCGGGGGCAGCGAATGGAGCTTTCTCCAGAGGAAAGCAACACAGCCCAATTGTATTTGGGGAATTCTCATCAGGGGCAGGTCATCTGCTGGAGGAGACTGGATACCTGGGAAGGTGGAAGGTGACCACTGTAACCCAGGCAGGAAGGCCTGAACCAGCCGGGAAGCAGGGGGAAGGGAATGAAGGGGGCAGGGGTGAGAACGCAGAAGCAATCCAACCGGACACCATCACTGAGGAGGTTGGGGGAGGTGAAGTTCCCCGGGGGGGTCCAACAGCGACTCAGCCTCTAATGCTGAGTGACCAGAGGGGCGGCAGCAGGAGGGACTCTGGGCGGAAACCCAGCCTGAGCAGTCTCGTCTACACTGTCTAGAAGTGACCATCAGAGGTCACAGGATCTGGTTGTGCTGATTGGCTGTATAAACACGAAGAATTCCCCAAGGGCTACACCTGTCTGAACTTTTTCGATAAAAACAGGTCTTCTTCATTTTGCAAATCATTTTGCATCCCTCCCATGGGGAAGACATCACAAAAGTAGAGAGGAGCCAGAAATGTCCTCGTCCTCAGGGACCCGAGTCTAGTTGGCAGACAACTATACAAAAACGTGTTTGACAGCCTCTCTGCTGAGGGCCCTAACAGGAGCCCAAAGGATGATAAGCAGATGTGACGCTAACACGTGTCCCTGGCCCAGCGGACAGAGCCACCTCCTGAGAATAATCCAACTTTTCCTCAGGACTCAAGGACAAGAAAACCAGCATGGTAGGCCACCCTCACTAGCGTGGGTGGCATGTGACAGTGGCTGGATCTGCAAGGGTTCTGGGTACCTAGGACCTTACATTTCTGGAGAAACCTTTACCAAGTGAGGCAGCCTCAGAGTGCACGGCACTGAGGCTCTGAGCTTTACAGCCTTTTCCAATCTTGCCTCTTGAGGGTCTTTGACTGTCTGTGTCTATTTCTAGATTTAGGGAGCTCCCAGGACTGTGGCAGGACGAGGAGTCCCACGCCTCTGAATGGCAGAAAAGCATGACTGAGCAGTTCGGTGTATTTTAATGAATTCCTGCTTGCCCTCCCCGACCCGCCAGCCTTGTTCCTTTGAGGGCCTTCCCCATCTTCCCAGCTATTTATAAACCCCTCTTCCCTCAGCCCACGGCTTTGTTTCCTTATCACTCTCAAATGCTCCCGCTGTAAAGTCTCCCAGAGAGATCCCATGATCCACCTGAGCTCAACGGAGGTTGTTTAACCCTGCTGGGTCCTGAAACGTAGCAGAGTGGAGAAACAGCACACGCTTTCAAATCAGCCAGATGTCGGAAAGCACCTGCCTCTCCACCCACCAGCTGGGTGTCTTCAGGCAGGGTCTCTGAGCCTCAGAGCCCTTACGAACAATGGGGTCCATCCTCATGTTCGCTTGGAAGCTAACTTTCTTTTGTCTCTCTCTTTTTCTTTTTTTTGTAGAGGTGTTTGCTATAGGGAGCATGCACTCCCCAGAGAGAGAGAGAGACAGAAAGCAAGAAATCACCCCCCAGGGGGGATGGCCACATTGCAATCCCTTCTCCTCCATTCTCCTCTTCGGATTCTGGGCATGCCCGCACACGCACCCGGCATGAGTTTAAGCCACTGGGTCCGGGACTCGAACCGTGATCAACTCCTTGGGAGTCCAGTGACACAGCCATTACACCAACTGCTGGTCCCAGAAGTTAACTTTCCATGCTGATTCACCTTGCACTGGAGTCTCACATGCTACATTGATAAATTCGTGGCCAGAAGCAAATGAACAGCGGACGTTCAGACACAGACCTTCTCAGCAAGGTCCGCTCTATACAATCACGACCCGCACCGTCCTAATCCGCTTTCCAGTCCTCCAGTGTGGCCACCACCTTAGGTTTTCTGCTGTGTGTTATCTCCCTCTGGAAGGGAGGCTCCAAGAGGGCACAGACGCCGAGGAGCAGTCCGTGTCGTTCCCTATACATCCGCAGTGCCTGAAGCTCAGTCCCACTCGAAACACATATGAAGACCAGCACCTGGCAGGTCTGCAGTCACCGTGGCCACTCTCAGCCAGGGGTGGTTTTGCTTCCTCGCCCCAGGGGACGTCTGGCAATGTCTGGAGAGATTTCTGGCTTCAAAACTGGAGAGTGCTACTGGCATCTAGTGGGTAAAGGCCAGATGCCACTAAACCTCTCACAGTGCACACGGCAGCACCCCCATGTCAATCACCTGTCAAAGGTGTCAACGGTGCCGAGGGGGAGAAAGCTCGAACAGCAGCAGAAATGGTCACGACACCTGCCACAGACGGGGCACTTGCTGTTGGCAGTGGCTGCGTGATGCTAGATGTGCACCTTCTCCTTCAACCCGCACCATCGCCATCCGAGTGTCACGTGTCACGTTCCCAGTATACAAATGAGGAAACAGAGGCCCTGACGGTGACGTCACCAGCTGCCTGAGGAAGCACGGCCGGTAGACGGTGGGGCCCCTGGGCACCTGTGCCATTTGTGTCATGGCGCTTCGTCACATTTCAGCCCGGGGGTGGGGCTTCTCCCTTGGGTTTCCTGTCCAGCACTTTCTCTCTGCTAGGTTTGAAGTCTGAGCGGATCTGCTTACTGGACTCCCAAACCCACGCATGGCTTCAGCCCCTCTGAGGCCTGTGGAGGGTGAGCAGTGAGTGACTTGGGAGTGTGGCGGAGCCTCTCAGTGGCCTGACTCTGGGTGGGGCCGTCCCTGATCTGCCTTCTGTTGCTGGCCATGCCTCCAACCCACCCTGCAGTATGAAGGCTCCTCCCAGTTGACTGCCCAGGGGGCATTCTGCACCAGCCTGCCCACAGACTGCACCGTGGCTAAGACTCTGGGCTGGCTGAGATCCCAGCCTCAGTCCTGTTTGGTTCCAGACCCCATCTCCTCTGCACGACCTGGGTCCCCGAGGTCCATGATGGTTCTCACACAAGCCCCCAGACGTCTGGCCTTTCTGTGTGATCTGTCACACCTGCAGCCCGAGTGTCTCACCTGGGCATCCCCACGCACCCCAATTCCACCTTCTTCTTATGCTCTTCTCTCTGGACTGCAAGTTCCCTTCAGGATTTCAATTCCACTCAGGGTCTACAGAGCCTTCGCTAGGGAGGAAGCTCTGCACTGGGTGCCAAAGGGGACACATAGTCAAAGCAGACACAGTGCCCACAGACACTCTCCAAAAGCTCTGGTTTCATGGAAAAATGAATTTCCACAGTGGGATCAAAGGCCATGCACCGAGGGCAGTGAGGCATGGGTGGCCTATGGGCAGCAGAGGCTCCAGAGGAGGTGACACTCTAGTACATCTGTCCCCCACCCTGTGAAGAATGAGGGTGCGCTCTGTGAATGGCTCCTCATGCCCTAGGGCCCACACTTCTGCCAGCCTCCCCAGAGTGGAAGGAAGATCCTGTCCAAGTGCCCCAGAGAGGGCACACTCTGTGACCTGCAGTCCCTCACCTGGTCCCCTCAGCGACAGGTCTGCATGAGCACCTGGTATGTGTGGAAACCCCATGACAGCTAGTCTCGGGTTCTCTGACTGGCCGGACTGCTGTCATCCTGCCCAAACTTTCCACTCCAGTCCAGTCTCTTCCCACTAGACTGCGTGTCAGGAGATGAGCAGGAAGCCTCAGTGAGCTCGCTCCAGATGAGTTATTACCTCATCCCTCTTGGCTCAGTTTCATTCTTTATAACAACCATCCACCCCCCGGAAGTATTTGACGTAAAAAACAGCAAACATAGGGGCCAGCAGATGGCAGAGTGGTTAGGTCACTGGACTCCCATTTGGCTGACCATGGTTCAGGTCCTGGACCTTGACACTCACACAAGGTACATGTGCACACATGCCCCAAATCCCAGGAGAAGGGATTGTGGTGTGGCCAAACCCCCCTGGTGAGTGATTTCTTACTTTTCCTCTCACTGTCTCTGTCTCTCTCCCTCTCTCTCCTTCTTCCCAGAGAGTGCACATGCCCTAAGGCAAAAGTCTCTTTAAAAAAAAAAGAAAGGAAGAAAGAAAGAAAGAAAATAGCAAACATTACACAATCTCATTTCATAGATGGAGAAACTGAGGCCAAAAGAGTAAAATCACTGCCTCAGAGGCCTGGCGCTAAATTCAGGTGCTCTCTTTCCACCTGGGCTAACCCCATCTAAAGAAGCTGCCCTTGAGGCCCAGTCGGGTGGTTCTCCCAATCTGCGAATGTGCAGAATTATCAATACTGGTGCCAGAATTGATCTCAGCAGTCAAAATATCCAGCGGATATTCAAAATGTTCAGACCCTTATTAACCGACTTTTCTTTTTAAAATTTTTCGTTTTTAGATTGCCAGAAATCATGTGTCCTCACCAGAGATAGAGAGATAGAGAGAGAAAGCACCCCACTCCTCAATGGGGCAAGGTCATACTGCCATCCCTTCTCCATTTCTCCCTCTTGTCAGGATCTGAGGCAAGCACACGCAAGTGAGTGCGCACACACACATACATACGCGTACGTACATACACACATACACACACGTACACACACACATACACACACGTACACACGCACGTACATACACACACACATACACACATGTACACACACACACACACACAAGCATCCAGTGTGTTTTTCAAGCTACCAGGCTCAGAATTAGAACCCTGATGGGCCATGTGGGATCCAGCTCCCTGAACCACTAGGCCACAGGGCTGATTCACCACTTCCTTTCTTATAGAGTGGAAGTCCCCTTCTTGGGGACAAGAAGAACACTTCTCAGGGGCCAGGAGGGAAACCAGCTGTCCAAAAGAGAAACTGTCTTTGCCTTCTCTAAGTCGTTTCCGCTTCCTGGAGTTCACAGAGGAAGTGCAGGTTTTATGCTATCCCAAATATAATTCAAATATTCTACTAGGAGTCTAAAATCTGCCCTGTTGGTTTTCCTGGGCCTAACTTGCTATATCCTGGTACAATCTGATCCCTGTACTTGGGGCTTTTCCTCAGGGCCTCGGGCCAACCCCATGGTCTGGCAAAGCTCCTTCCTAACCCAGAGAGAGTGGCCTCGAGATAGTCTGAGGTCCGCAGATCTCGGGTCTGTCCCGCTGAAGGAGCACTTGGCCAGGGAGTGGCAACACAAGCCCTTTCTGGTCAGTGTCTCTCAGCAGCGTGGCCCCAATGGGCTGTAAACCACACACCAAATGGCTCTTCTTTGTAAGAATCATCATCTCATCTACTTTTTGACAACCAGGGACCATGGGCCCTGAAATAGCAGCGTTTCCAAAGCCGGCCACAGGAATCAGCCTTTATACAATGAAAGCCTTGTCCACTTTCCAACCCGCACGCACATCCCTCGGCCCATTTGGGCAACCCAAGAGGAGTCAGCGACTTGGGGTCACTGTTAAATTGACCAAGGGGTCATCAGGGGCTTTTTTCTGGAAGGGTCATGGAAATGGACCTAAAGTATAAATTAATTTAGTCCAAGAATTTAAGGAGCCATGCCTGGTTTATTCCCACTATGCATTTTCCATGAACTTTGTGAAGGCCCTTCACATAATCCTCTATCTCAAAAAAATGCATCCTGAAGAGCCGGTTATTCCCTGCCCTTCAGAAGAAACTCAGGACACATCCCGTGACTTTCCTTGTCACACCTGAGTAAAAAAAATGTCTTCTAGGAATCGACGTGCTTTGGGGAAAAGGCTGATTCTAGGGTCAGAGCACAGAAAATGCAAGTTAAGGCTGGAGTATCTTGTAGGGCTAGAAAATAAGAAAGTACTAATAAAAAGAGGGATGTGAAAGGAGGAGAAAAGAAGGGAAGGGAAGGGAAGGGAAGGGAAGGGAAGGGAAGGGGAGGG
>NW_006203607.1:745372-745586 GCF_000334495.1 Tupaia belangeri chinensis | reverse complement strand
ACACATACCCTATAGCAAAAATCTCTCTCTCAAAAAAAAAAAAAGAAGAATAACTACTTCAACAAGAATCCCTGAAGAATGCTAAAGTTAATGGGTAAAAATTTAAGAAGAAACAAGATCTCTAGTCTTAATGCATTTCTTCCAAAATATGTTTTAATTACTACGGTGTTTTAACATACACCCACAAATTATTTGACATTCTTCTCTCTAACAT
>NW_006203607.1:733356-744624 GCF_000334495.1 Tupaia belangeri chinensis | reverse complement strand
AGTTCTATGGAATCCCCCCCCCCAAAGTCTATAACTTCAGTATAATCATGAGAAAACATTAGACAACCCCAAAGTGAGAAACATTCTACAATATGGCGGATTGGTATGCTTCAAACGGGTCAAGGAACTGAAAGATGCATCCAGGTTGACCTGAGCTCCAAACTCAGGGCCTTCCCGCATGGCTCCAGGGTTGCACAGCGGCATCTGACATCCTGCACCATCACAGCTGGGCTTAATTTCTTAGTTCTGACAAACACAGCAGAGTCATTATATAAGATGTACCTAGGGGAGGCTGGATGAAGGGTCTACTGGAATGCTCAATAGAGGTGACCTTGCCCCCAAGAAGCAAACACCGGTCGTTGGCAAAAAAAGATATTTGCTGTTACAATAGTTTGTGGTCAATCCCATAACATAAAGAGAAGTGGGAGGGAAAGGAGCACACGAAGAACAGAATATGAAAGGATAAAGGAGAAGGAAGCCATCAGTAGGGAAACCATCAGCTCGTGAAGGTAGTGGAAGCAGCGATAAGGAGTTTCCGTAGATCTATACCAAGGTCAGTGACAGCAGAGGGTAATAATATAGGATTGTTTGTGTACTTTTCTAAGCACTGTTCTAAATATTTTATATGCAACACTTGGTTTCCCCACAGATCTACCCATGTTATGGTGTTGACCTGGAGTGGAGGTTCATGAAATTAGTGAAGTGGCAGAGCTGGGACTCGAACTCAGGTCAGGATATGATCGGGTTCAGAGGCAGCGAACACCTCCTGATGACTTAGACATGGTGCTGTGCTCTTCATTCGCACGTAGTGAAGTGGCAGAGCTGGGACTCGAACTCAAGTCAGGATATGATCGGGTTCACAGGCAGCGAACACCTCCTGATGACTCAGACATGGTGCTGTGCTCTTCATTCGCACAACCCTATTTCATCCCAGTGCCAATTCCTGCATTCTATAGACAGAAAAACAGGGGCACACAAGGGTGAAGTGGAAGGAGCTTGCCAGGTGGCTGGCTAGACCAAGCCCAGACTCACGTCTTGTCAAGTTTGAGCACCCTTTGTGCTTGGCAACCCTGCCTTTCGTCATCCGCCGGAATGGGAATAAAAACATCCCGTGGAGCTGACATTCTGCTGGGATGCACTGAAATGACTGTGCTGGTTGTTAAAGTGCTAAAATCCCTCTGTACCAGCCGGCAGCCAGCCACTGTTCAGAGCCTCCTCAGATGCTGCCCCGGCTCCTCCCGCCCAGACACCTCCCACAATGTGGTTTCGAAAGAACCAATGGGGGCTCTGGGACTCTGCTCTGGTGCCATGGCCTCCATCAGTCTCAGCCAATGGTTAAGTACTTTGAAGGTAGCATCTAACAACCGTACACTTCAGTGCTCCATTATCTCCTGCACACGCACATAGTCATTACCTCCTCTGATGCACACAGATGAGGACACGGAGGTCCGGAGAAGTAAAAGCTGCCTAAGATCATGTGGCTAGTTAAGAGTTGAGCCATGCTTGGGGTCAGTAGGTGGCAAGGTGGTTAAGGTGCTAGACTCTTACATGGTTGACCATGGTACGAATCCTGGACCTGGTGGCTTGAAAATTATGCCAGACGCATGTGTGTGCATGCCCAGAATCCCAGGAGAGTGAGAGAGAAAGGTTCGCAGCATGGCCATCCCCCTTTGGGGGTGATTTCTCACTTTCCCTCTCTGTCTCTCTCTGACAAACGCGCACACTCTATGGCAAAAACCTACAAAAATATATTGAGCTATGCTTAAGCCTAAGTCCTTTCCATCGTGTCTGCCATTATATGGCCTTTAGTCATTTAAATAAAACGTTTTATACTAGGTAGAGTCAGGACATTTTAAATAAATTAAATTAGAAAATGTCACAGACTAAGGATGAGTCTTTGTGAAAGAGATTTGTTAGTTAAAGACAAAATCAATCCTCTCAGCAAAGATTCAAAATGCTGGGATTTAACCCAAAGACCAGGAGCTCAGTACATACAAGGTAGGAGTGACGGACTGAATACCTATTTGAACTACTTGCCCCTCCTGTAATTGGGTTCTATTTTCCTGCCCAGCGTCCCATGCCTACCTGAGCATCCTGGAGGAAAACGTTCCTGCCTCTTTGGCTTTGGGCTTGGCGGTGTGATAGTCCCAGTGAGAGGAGAGGGGATATGAAGTCTGCTGAGTCAGAACAGAAGTTCCGTGGATGATTGTGAGGTTCAGTTTGGGCACTCTTTTTTTTTTTAGAGGTTTTTGCTATAGGGCACGTGTGCTCGCCAGACAGACAGAGAGAGACAGAGAGACAGAAAGCGAGAAATCACCCCCCAGGGGGGATGGTCACGCCGCGATTCCTTCTCCTCCATTCTCCTCTAGGGATCTTGGGCATGCATGCACGCACACGCGCCTGGCGTGAGTTTAAGCCACCGGGTCCAGGACGCAAACTGCAGTCGACTATGTGGGAGTCCAGCGACATAGCCATTACGCCAACTGCTGGTCCCCAGCTTGGGCACTCTTATGACTGCCCGCTGCAAGAAGGGAACAGCAGGGTTCAAATCCAACTATTCCTTCAATCCAGATCCCAGCATAGGAAGGCATGCAGAGTCCTGAGTGCCATAGTCCTCATGTAGAGAGCAAAAACTTTATATCGTAAGTTATTAACGTACAGCATTGTTTGTCACTGTGGCATAAAGCTGACTATTACAATGGAAAGAAATAATGTTTTGAAAATTTGAAGATTAACAATTAATGAGTTCTAAGCTAAAACAAAAATAAACCGTACAACTTTTAATTAAGCATCATTTTATAAGAGAGAATTCAGGTACAAAATAGGAAGTATTTAGTAGCTATTTTTGTTTTCCAGAAATTCTTTTACATTCATTTTCTTTTTTTCTTATTTACTTGAAATTCTGACTACATGTTCTTTTCCTTAAATTTAATTTTTTTAGAGCTTTTTACCTGTATGCTTGCCCAGAGAAGAGAAAGAGACAGTGAGAAGAAAACTGAAATCACCCCCCAAGGGGGAATGGCCTAATAACAATCCCTTCTCTGTTATTCTCCTCCTGGGACCCTGGGCACACACATGCACATGTATCAGATGTGATTTCCAAGCTGCCAGGTCTAGGACTTAAACTGCAGTCAGCCATGTGGGAGTCCAGTGCCTTAACCACTCTGCCACCTGCTGGCCCCAACACTCACTTTTGAAAAGGCTTGTAACTCATAAACCATGGGCCATACATACTATGGAATTCCCAGGGGTACATTATTCAGAAATACCAAAGAAATCACATTTTGCCCAATAAAATAAATTACTTAATTCAAAGGATAATTAAATACTATATGTAGAATAAGGTAGTGATCTTAGGATCACTGCATCCCACTCAAGTCATGTGTGAATTTTCACAAGTTTCTTTATCGATCTTAGGATCACTGCATCCCACTCAAGTCACGTGTGAATTTTCACAAGTTTCTTTATTTTTGGTAAACAGGACAACCATGGCTCATTCTGTTTCTGGAGGTTGAGGTATGAATATTTTGAAATGAACTCCTCCCTTCTTTCCTCACTCTATTCATCACATTTCAGATACAAGACAGATCAAAGTCTCTCCTCTGAGCAGTCATTATGGAAGGAGAAATTCCTGTGACACATGGAAACCAGAATCAAAGAAGATCCCCTTACGAGGGGTTTCAGACATGACACTTTTCTTTCCAGCAGAGCTGTTTGCTTCAGACTCTAAGTGAAACTCCCGACTGACCTAAAGCAGCCTCGCATTCTTTCAGATCATCTGCAAGACCCAAAGAGGCCAAAAGGAGTACTTTGGATACCCGAGTTCCAGCGTGGCGATTCCACGACTTTATGGATCCACCATTTGGCATAGTAAGTCACATTGCTCCAGGCCTCAAACTAGCAGAGGCAGGCCAGCACCTTGCACGGCGGATGTGCATCAGCTCAGGCCCTGCCTGCTCAGCCACGGTGCGCTCCCTGGAATCGCCGAGTCCCGCGTGGGTTCAGTCATGGGCACTGCCTCCCCAGTTCCTCTGCGTTCACTGTCAGTAATGAACAGATCTTAGATGAGCCAGGGCAAGGGGATGTCTCTACAGGTTTGGGCTTTCTGCAGTTGGAATAACAATCAAAATACAGGGACGAGCCCCTTGGTGTTGAAACAAAGCCCTCAGTCAGAATGCACAGAAGAAAAGAAAAGCGACTATTCATACAGACACTGTGCACACGGTCCATGAAGGGAAATCCAATGTACCCCAGAGTGTGATAGAAGCAAAAAACCTATTCTTCTCATTGGTGGTGTGGACCTAGAATCATCAAAACACCTGCCATGGGTCAGTGAAGAAAAATGAGAGCCTATGGTGTTTTGAGTGGCTCTTTTTTTTAATTTTAAAAAATATTATTTAAAATTTTGCTATAGGGCATGAGAGCTTGCCAGAGGGAGAGAAAGTGAGAAATCACCCCCCGGGGGCATGACCATACTGCAATCCCTTCTTCTCCATTCTCCTCTCGGGATTTTTGGGCAGGCATGCTCACAGGCCTAGTGTGATTTTCAAGCTAACAGACCCAGGGCTTGAGCCATGGTCAATCATGTGGGAGTCCAACACCTTAACCACCATACCACCCACTGGCCCAAGAGAGTGCTCTCTTGAAAGAGGCTGTGAGCTGTGCTCTATGGCCATGCCCTCTGTGCCAGGCACCACCAGGCCCTATCCATACTTGAGCCAGGGTTGGGGCAATGGTGATTGTGTATATACATGCTCAGGGTGTCAGGGTAGGCTGGCTGGACCTCCCAGCGATTCCCCATCCACTGCCATCCCCAGAGGCCTTGGTCTGTCTTTGGTTCTGTTTATGAAAGGTGGCCTGTCCTTACGCAGGTAAAGATCGGGCTACGGGTGAGTCTGTGACATGAACTCAGGTGGGAGTCGGCTTTTGGCACCCCCACCCCTGCCCCTTTACCCAGATTTCATGGTTTTATGGGAGTCTTTTGGGCCAGGGGCATGAGACCATGGCTGTTGTTGACTCTCAATAAAGGTGTCTCCCTCTCCATTTCTGACTCTCATTTTGGAGAGCTTCAGAGAAGGGAGTTCTGAACACAGGCACTTTGTCAGCTTTGGGAAACCTTTAGCTGCTTCGAAGCATTTAGGGAACTCCCGCTATACCTCCCCACCCCCAGACCCCATTCCTCCCCCACAGCAGATCTTTACTGTGGCGTTCTGGGTGGCTCTGAGCTCCCATGGCAGCTTGTGACCTGACAGTGGCTCTGGACACCAGCTAGGAGGGGCTCTTGTGCAGGTCCCCTCTCCCCACATTTCTCCCCAAGTGGGCAGAGAGGCCTGGCCCGGCCTCGCCAAGCAGCCCTGGGTGCTGGTTGCCTGCCAGCCTTGGTGCAAGGCAGATCCGGGGCTCTCCCAGCGGCTCTCCTCAGCCAGCAAGCAGGAAGCTCCGAATCCTGGCCTTGGCCCAGAGGGAAAGGAGAGGGGCTCCTCTATGCTCCTGGCTGTCCTCATGACCGCCCAGGAACAAAGCGGGACTCACACTGCCTCCTGCCACCAGCCTCCGCCCAGCTGTTCTGGCTGCGCAGCCCCATCCCTCTGGCCTGTCTGTGGAACACTGGGCATTTGTCGGCTTCCAGAATCACGGCTGTGCGCCCAGGCTCTCTCGGGCCCCCAGCTCCAGGCTTGGGCAGGGGGGCAGGCCAGCAGAGCCACAGGCCTGCTTTCAAACTAGCTCACCCTCATCCAGGGAAGCCGAATCCCAGTCCAGGGTCGTTAACTATGATAAGCCTCCTGCCCCACTGGGGAGGTTCCCACCCCTCCTGGATCTGATCAAGCAAGTCACACAGATAACAGTTCAAATCTGCTCACTTTCTGTGTGTGCGGAGGTCAAGGCCATTCACTTACTAGATCGCACAGACCCTGTTGTCACCATCTGTCTATAGGGACAGTAAACTGCTAATCTAAAGGGCATCTGGGTATCCGGCACGGTCCTGCACCCCACACAGAGCCCTCATTTAGTCCTCATGACCGCCCACCCCACCCAGCCACCTGCTGTCTGTGATGGCTCTAGAAGATGATGGAGGGGTCACAGCAGAACGTTCAGCGTGGCTCCCGGGGAGCAGTGAGCATGCACTGACCAAGTGCTTCCTGCAGGCAGCCCGGCCACAGCCCGCATTGCACGGCCCACTCACTCAGCGGGAGGCTCTGGGCAGCTACTGTGTGCCTGCTGCCCTGTGCACGACCACTCAGATCCCCAGCTGCTGGGGCTGGCGTTCTGGGGCCAAAGGACGGCAGACGATGCTGGTAGCGGCACTCACCTCGCTGACAGAAAAGCGGACTCATCTCCAGGAAGGAGTGTGGGAGGAGAGGACAAGCTAGAGGGACACTTGCCACTCCCTGGAGTTTTGACTGAAGTCTGCTTCACCTCTGCAGTGAGTAGGGCACCTCTGGAGTGGCCCACTCAGCCCTGTGGAAGAGGGGAGCGTGCTTTTCTCTTACCGTGCTGTGTCACTATGCAGTGTGGTGCAGGAGACCCTCCAGGCCGTGGGAAAAGGCCCTGACACCCACCACTGCCTGGTATGTCTGCCAGTGTGTCTCCCCCCCATCCCCCACCCCAGTCCTCTGCCCACCAAGGCCCTGCTGAGAGCACCTGAAAGGACAGCAAATGTCCAGAACACAGCAGGGGCCACTGGCTCGCAGCTACAGTTCAGCCACACCCCAGGCTCAGGGATCCAGTCACACCGCTGGGCTGGGGCAGGTTGTCCCACCATTGGACCTTCGTGCTGGCACTGGGCTCTGGCCTCGCCCATTCCTTCACTCTTACTTGCAGATGTGGAGGTCACCCAGGTTTCCTTGCTTCTGAGCATTTGTGCATGCCATGCCTTCGTCACATGACACTTGTCATCTTTCACATCTCAGCGCTGCTGTCACTTCCTGCTGCCATCAGTCATTCTGCTGACATTGCAGGATGCAGCTAAGCTCCTCTCCTCTGCTTCCATGGTGACCTCAAAGGCAGTTAGCTTCCCACGCTATAAGAGGTCAGCCCTTTTTTTTCTCAAGGGCAATGAATTTGCTAGACATGTTGAAATACCAGTACCTGAGAATAGCGTGACCCAATAGCCAAAAGCGGAAACAGCCCAAGTGACCATTTATAGACAAATGGATAGACCAATGTGGTATATGTGTGCAGTGGAATATTACTCAGCCATGAAAAGAGGGAATTCTGATACATGCTACGATACAGACAGACTGTGAGGGCCACGTGTTAGGTGAGACGAGCCAGTCAGGAAAGGACAGATGCTGCAGGATTCCACGTATCTGGGGTACCTTGAGTAGGCAAGCTCCCAGAAACAGCAGAATGGTGGTTCCCAGTGAAAGCAGGAAGAGGAGTTTAACAGCAGAGCTTCAGTCTGGGAAGATGAAAAGTTCTGGAAAGTGGATGGTGGTGATGTTGGCACAATGACACGAATGCACTGAGGCCACTGAACAGTACGTTAAAAAATGACTAACAGTGGGGCTGGTCCCATAGTGCAGTAGTTGTTTTACTCTGCATCAGGAGCCAGATCCTACATGGTCAACCGCAGTTCAAATCCCAGCCCTGGCAGCTAAAACACATTGCTGGCATACGTGTGTGTATCCTCAGAATGCCTATAGGACAGACAAAGAAGGAGGGACTGCAGTGTGACCATGCCCCACAGGAGGCTTTCTCTTGCTGGTGAGTGAATAAGGCCTCTGACAATTAGAAAGAATTTTTTTTAAATGTCTAAAAGAGTACATTTTTAATGTATATTTCATCACAACTAAAACAACACAAAACAGTGTGAGCACAGAGAGTGGAAAGACCATTTGATGAATAAGTGTCAATCCAGGAATGGCTGAGTAGTTAAGTGAGGGAAATCTCCCGACTCCACAGAAGGACTTTGGAAGATTAGGTAACCGGGTCCGAACTGCAGAGTCTGGAGGTTGGGCAGGTCAAGGGTAGCCCCCACTGCACCACTGTCACTCCTCATTGGACCAACAGGATTGTGTCCCCAGATCAAGTCAAATTTTTGGGGTTGCCGCTAACTCTGAAGGGGCGTTTGTCCTCAGGGACTGCCACGTTCTCCTGGGAACCTGGTACAGAATGATGCGGGGGACGGAGTCGTGGGAGGAAAACCTTCAGCCTTGGCTGAGGCCACCACAGGCCAGATTTTTGTGAGACGTGGGTGTTGGGGTCAGGAAGAGTGGTGGGAAGCCAGAGGAGGAAGGCCGGCGGGAAGGATCCATTCCATATTCATTCCCCAAGTGAGCCACAGGCTTCGGAAGTATCACATTAAAGAGATGAATCACAGGCTGACTCGGAGAGAGGAGGTTGCAGGGTTGTAAATCAGAGGAAGGGCTTTTATTTGTCAGAATGCTACAATAAATAACATCTCCGTGTGCCACTTAACAAAAGGAGAGTGGGAGGGAGCGGGCGCGGCGACGCAGGACAGAGGGCTCCCGGAGCAACATGCGCGGGAGAGCCAGTGATCCTGCAGTGGCCAAGACCCTTCCAGGGCATGCTCCCCAGTTACTGGAATACTCTGTGCTCCTGAACACATACACACATGCATGCACACACACATGCACACACACGCACACACACACACTTAGAAGGTCATCCTTCCCCCAAGCTTCCCAAGAGCACTGAGTCATGAGAAGAACAGCTGAAGGACAGCTAGAGAGGGAGGAGAACTTCAAGGTCACCTACCCCACCCTTATTTTATAAGGACAGTAGGTGTCTTGCTGGAGATGACATTTATGGGCGTTTCTTCAGATGAAGCAGCCAAAAAGTCACCCACAGTCCACCGAGGTCAGAGCCCCCCTTAGGGGGAAAAGGAAGCCCCCTCCACTAAAGGTCACTGTTCTTGCAACGGTCAGTCAGGGCAGGTGGACGTGCCCAAGATCAAGGAAGGAAGCTTTCCAAAAGGGGTGCTGGGCAGGGCATTTTCCATCGTCCGTTATCTGGGGATAGATTTAGGATCAGACTCTGGGTTTTTAGGACCTAAAAGTAAACAGCAGCCTGGCTCTGCAGGGACTAGGCAGTGGAAGAGGGACAGACAGGCATGTGACTAAATCAGGCCTAGTTACTCCGGGCAACCTGCAGCCGCAGAGGCAGCTGCGCTTCCTGGAGAGCAGCATTCCCTGGGGAGGCTGAGGACGAGGATGTCTCCCCTGGCCAGGGGCAGCACCGCCCAGCAGGGAAGCCACGAGCCGCCTGAGGCCATAAAATGTGGCTCCTTAAACTGAGGTCAGCTGCAAGGGCAAAGCGCACACCCGATTCTGAAGAACTAGCATGAGAAAATGGAGAGGAAAATCTGCGGATTTTTTATTACTGATTACATGTCGAAATGATAATATTTTGGGTATGTCATGCTAAAGAACATGCAGTTTTACAATGAATCTCAACTGTTTATTTCCCCCTCTTTAATGTGGCTACCAGGACATTTAAAATCACACAGTGGTTCACATTCGTGGCTTGCGTTCTATTTCTAGTCTACTCTGGAGGGATCCTGAGCCCCAGAACAAGGAGGGAATTGCTTCTGACTCACATTACCTGTATGCACTCTGGGGGTGCTTGTGGCACCCTAAACTGGGAGGTGCTGGGAGAGGCAAGCTGGTTACAGAAGCAATGGCATGGAGGCCTGAGAGTTCCGAGGATTCGTTCAAGCAAATTAACGGCAAGAGCTCGGCCTAGAATTATGTTGCGATTACTGGCCACAGAACAGGCTCTCGGTTAGAGTATAGGTTGCTGCTGGTATCGTTGTTGTTTCAATTGCCGGAGGACATTGACATGTCCACGCTCCAGAGAGAAAGAAAGAAAAAGAAAGCACCTCTGAGAGGGGCGTGGTCACACCATAGTCCTTTTTCCTGTTGGTCTGTCTCGTCAGGATGTGGAGCATGCATGCACACATACCTGGTGTGTTTTTCAAGCCACCAGGGCCAAGACTTGAGCCACTGACCACGTGGGATCCAGCTCCCTAGACACCACACTTACCCGCTGTGCTACGGGGCCAGCCCTAAACTACTGAGTTTTAGATCCACTCCCGGCCTCCACCAGCTCAGATCACAGGTTCACACGCTCGGTGTGCTCAGGGAGGTCTCAGGATGTGAACCCAGGGACTTGTCCACGTGGGCCCCCTGGGAGCAAGAACCAGCTACTCTTGTGCCACCACCTTGCCCCTCTGGCAGGCAAGTTAATCCCCCCTATCACAATCCTGTAGCCGTAATGAAACTAGAACTAACAACCTGTCACAGCATGGAGATACACCCGAAGAAACACAGATCTGGCTCCCTAAAGTTTTCAAAGGTGCTGTTAATTATTGCCTGGGGTGAGGACTTAGAAGTAAACCACTGCCTGGTGCAGGTGGCATGGTGGTTAAGGCACTGGATTCCTACACAGCCAACCATGGTTCAAGTCCCAGACACTGAGGCTTGAAAATAACAAAAGGCACAAGTGCCCAAAGTACTGAGAGGAGAATGGAGAAGGGACTGTGCAGTGGTCATCCCCCTGGGGCAGGCTGTGTGTGTGTGTGTGATTTTTCACTTTCTGTCTTTGGCGAGTACACATGTCCTACAGCAAAAACCTAAAAAAAAAAAAAAAATTGAAATAAAAAATAATACAAAAGGTATTGCCCGAGACCCTCGGAGTAGGCAGCAAAGGGAAATCACAAGTTAGACAGCAATGCTTCCTAAAACTCTTTGGGCACGTCCCCACTACGTACGGAATGTCGGGACTCTACGGCAGAACTGAACGACTGGAAGGTGTGCGAGCGTGGAGAGCAACGGTGACACTGGAGAGGGGGCTGGGGAAGGGCGAGGGGGAGAGGCAGGGAACCTGGGGAAGAGGAAAGAAGGAAAACACTTAAGGGACCCAAAACGGAAGGCTATTTATGGTATGCTACACATAATGACACACAGTGATTAAATGTAAAAACCTAAATAAATCTATTTTTAAAAATTTTGTTTAGACACCATTCTCTTTAGAAGAGAGGGAAGTCGCCCCAAGCGTGTTCCCGTCCTCTTCAAACCTGCCCGACTCCCTTCAGCCAGGCGCCTGCTTCTCCCCAGCCAAGGCCTGCTGAGCCCCATCCCCTGGGGATCTGTTTTCTTCCTTCCATTCCTCCAGCCCCTCTGTGTAAGCATCAGCTCAGCTTCTCTGCTGCTCTCAGTCCTCCCTGCCCATCATCTGACCTCCCCAAGAGAATTCTAGAATGCACTGAGAAGCAGGGAACAGGTGCTGGGGGTCATACTGGGA
>NW_006203607.1:731492-733325 GCF_000334495.1 Tupaia belangeri chinensis | reverse complement strand
CTGTGAGCGAGTAATTCCACTTCTAGGAATCTAGAATAGATCACTAGAGCAACAGATACAGAAAACTACATACAAAATATGTATCGTAGTATTGTTTATAAAACATAACGAAAACAACCTAAACATCCAGTGAGCAATAGTGGTTGAATCAATGCCGACGATTCTATCAAATGGAATATGGAGAAAACACGAAAACTTCTGATTTTGAAAATATTTGCTAGGATGGGAAATTACCCATGATAACAGTGAGATTAAAAAGAAAAAACTCCACAGAATATAAAGCTATGTGTGAACTACGATACCAGTTTGGTTTTCAGTGTATAAAATGAACATAGGAAAAGGCTCCTACTCCCAGCTCTTTGCAGGCTTCTCGGATCAGTAAGAACCCAGAAGAAAGCAATGAAAAGCACAAATTCAAGGAACTTTTTCAAGCGGGGTATCAAGGCGCCACTTCATTTTCTCTGGCCTGTGCTAAGGAGGGGACTCGATATGGAGTCCAGGAGCCCGTCCCAGCACCTCACTCCCCAGGGGCTCCCACTGGCATCCTGGAGGAGCAGGGAAAGTATGTGGCCTCAAAGCAGACACCACCTTTGCCAATCATGCCAGGGATTCGACACCCAGAACTGGCCAGGTGTTGAGGCCCAGTTTTATAGGCCAGAGCATTCCTCGGAAGGAGGCGTGTGGAGGAACAGAACTTTTGCTTTGAAGGCAGGTGGTTAAAATCAAGGGTAGGCTCAGAGAGCAGACTGTAATGGGACTTGAGTGTTCTTGCCCTCACTACGCCCCAGGGGTTCTTCTGTAAAATTAGCTTCCTAACACCATCCTTGTAAGCACCTTGGGAGAAAAGACAGCGCCTGAGGGGCAGGGCAGCATGCAGGCCTCGGGCCAGGCTCCTGGCTTATCCCACACTGTGGTCTCAGGCAGGCGACCCGGCCTCGCAGTGCCTTGATTTCCTCATCTAGAAAACAGGAGCAAGAATGGTACTTTTATCTACCCTGCAGGTTTATTGAGAGGGTTACACAAGGCAGTACAGGTAAAACCGGGGAAAAATGCCTGGCACCCACTCGGCACTCAGTAAACATGGGACTCCTCCCTTCTTAGTATCTTTCTGGAGGACCTTCCTCCCTGTCCTCTGCACAGAGCGTGTCCTCCTCTCTCGGCCCTGCCTGGAAGCTGCTCATTGAATCCTTTGGCGTTGACATTTCTGGATGGCTACTCTTACTCTAGACCAGGAGTCTGCAATGATAGCTCACAGGCCAAATCCAAGCTGCTGCCTGCTTTGTAAATAAAGTTTTATTGGCACATGGTGAGGTCACTCATTTATGAATTGTCTCTAGCTCCTTTATTTATTTATTTTTAGGTTTTTGCCAGAGAGTGCAAGTGCTCACCAGAGAGAGACAGTGAGAAGGAAAGTGAGAAATCAGCCCCCAGGGAGATGGCCATGCTGCAATCCCCTCTTCTCTGTTCGTCTGGGATTTGGGGTACACTCGCACACACACCTGGCATAATTCTCAAACCACCAGGTCCGGGACTCCAACAGAAGCTGACCATGTGAGAGTCCAGGGCCTTAACCACTGCGCCACCTGCTGGCCCTTCCAGCTGCTTTCGATGGCACCACCATAGCAGAGCTGAGCGCTTGTGACAGACTGTATGGCCTGCAAACCCTGAAATATTTACTACCTGGCTTTTTACAGAAAAGTTTGCCAACCTCTGTTCCAAAGTAATATTGTCCAATAAAAAATACCATATGTGCTATGCATGTAATTTTCTAATAGCCATGTTTAAAAGGGGGAAAAAAAAACAATGAAATTAATTTTCTTCTGTTTTCTTCTT
>NW_006203607.1:728346-731424 GCF_000334495.1 Tupaia belangeri chinensis | reverse complement strand
GGGCCACGACCGGCGGTCGACTCCGTGGGAATCCAGCAACATAGCCATTATGCTAACTGCTGGTTCCCACATGTGCTTCTTAAGCCACCGGGTCTGGGACTTGAACCATGCAGTCGGTCATCCACCACACTACACTATCCCAAAATTCATTTTAATAATATATTTTATACAACTCAGTATATCTAAAATACTATCTTTTCACCAAGTAATAAGAAAACTATTAATGAGGTACTAGAAACAAAGCCGACATCTGACACTTACATATAATATAACGATAATACCTTAAGAGATGCAAAGGTTACAGTGAACTGCTGTACTTCCAAAATAATAAACTTGTCTTCAGTGGGAAAAGATTCTACACTGCCTTGGTTTTTAAATTTAAATGAAAGTGAAAAGACCAGTGCCTCAGTTGTACCAGCTGCATTTCAAGTAACTCCCACACTGGACAGCGTGGCTCTGGGCGTTAACCTTCCCCGACGTATTCGTATGTCCCTTCCTCACACCATAGACCAAGGTTTCTGTGGTTCTATTCATGTGCAAGCAATTCTCAAAATGGGAGAGAAGATGAGCAGTGGGGACGAGGGTGAGTAAGGAGGGAGATGGATGCCCCCAGGTCCCCTTTGGGCTCTCAGCCCCCTTGGAGACAGAGGTCAGAGGGCCTTCTAGGGCTCAGGGGACCAGGTGCCACCCTCTCTAGCCACCCCCAGCTCTGTCCGGAGTTGGGCCACCCTGGTGCCTGAGCGCTGGAGGCCTGAGACCATACAGAGAGATACTGTTGGTGACGTGTGCCCACCACCTGACAGACGGGGGCCAGAGCCAGGCTCTTCTGAGCAGCTTTGAGGGGAGCAGGTGTGTACAACGAGAGCCAAAGCCAGCAGGTGCCTGTGACCACCTCTCCTTGTGGGCAAGTTTGGGGACATTTGTGAGACCTTTATAAAGACCCCTCAGAATCACCGAGGAGACATTCTGGGCCACACTCAGATGAGCACAGACCCAGAAAGGCAAAGTGGCCCCCAGGGCTCTCCAGCCAGTCACCCCTAGCAGAAGGTCAGGAGCAGGGGGAGGAGGGGAGCTGCTGGAGGCGGGAGAGTGGCCGGGCTGTTCTCCTTCCCAGCCGGAACAAAGCACTATGGACCCTGCGCTCTGATGCGGCTGGGACCCAGCCAAGGCCATCTGTTACAGGGAAGCACAGGTTAGTCACGCGGCCTCAGCTAGCAACGGCGTCCTGGGACGCGGGCCAGGTAATTAGTGCCCTGGGCACACGGGTCTCTTGACGCTGTATCTCATCCAGGGAATGAGATGTGAAGAAAGCTAGGAAGGGTGCGTATCGTTCTGCCAGAAACGAATGCCTAATGGAACCAAGACAGCTCCAGAGAAGCGTCTGTGAACTTGCAGTGGGAGGGAGGGCCGTGTCAGCCTGCAACTCCTCTCTGCCTGTGACCTGCTGGCAGCAGAGCCCAGCCGAGGTGGAACCCACCCCCTGCCCACCCCCAGTCATTCCTATTGGTAGTCCCGGCCAGCTCCAGGGGACACCAGAGCCAAACCCTGGGGCCACCCCGTTGCTCCCTGTGGCTCCAGGTGCCCAGTGAGCCCGCAGCAGCCTACGCTCTCCTAGACTGCTCCTGGCAGCTGCTGCAGGTCCCCTGCTTGGGCACCTCTACCTTTCCGGGACCAAGGTCACAACCAGTAAGCTCACCTCACAGCTCATGCGGCCAGACCTGCAGCAGCGACATCCATTCGAACTGCACCTGTGGGGAGCAGAGTGGGCACAGCACTGGCGGAGCACAAGTTCACTTCCCACCCCGGGGGCTCTCGCTGTGTGATCCTGGGCGGGCTGCACAATCACCCTGTGCCTGGGTTTCCTCATCCATCAAGTGGGGATCACAAAGTGCCTTCCTTAAAAGCCAGCAAAGGCGAGATGAGGTCGGGCATGGCCGATGCGCGGTCCAACGCCACCAGCTGTAACTGGCAGGACGGCCTATCAGCACTTCCTTGATAGCTGCATTTATTTCAATGGGACTCAGAGTACAATGAAATAAAATCAAACTCATGCTTTTACAGACTTCATTGTTTAGGTCAAAGCTAAGTAAAAATAAACCAGTATACATACACCTATCTGAAGACTGTCAATACTTCACAGAGCTGGTGACAGGCCCGTGTGGCGTGACTTGCGAACTTGGACCACACGGACTAGTGGGGAAATACTAACCTCACATAAATCCTCCAGTTCGCTGACGGGAGATCCCAGTGAGCCCAGATTTTTTTTTTTTTTTTTTTTTTTTTTTTTCAGCAAGGCATATGTGCTGGTCAGAATCAGAGAGCGAGAGAGAGGGAAAGTGAGGAAGCACTCCCAAGGGACATGGTCACATCGCAATCCCTTCTCCTCCATTCTCCTATCGAGATTTCGGGCATGCACGCACACACATCCAGTGTGTTTTGCACGTCGCGAGTCCGGGACTCAAACTGAGCCATCAGCCCTATGGGATCCAGCTGCCTTAGCCTCCATGCCATCTGCTGGCCCACCAAGGGAGAGACTTTAAACAGAACGAGGCCTGTCCCCATAGCAGCCACTGCTGGGCTGGGACGGGTAGTTGCCCGGGCTGTCCTCCCGGCCGTGCTGCCTCACTAAGAGACTCGCTAAGACCTGAGGGGAATATAGACATGTAAAGAAAGCTTGTGAATACACGGCTTGTCACCAGCTAAGCTCGCAAGACACCCAGGCTAGAACCCAGACATTAAACAGCAAAACAAAATCCCTCAGAGTGAGAACGACTGTATGAAGCAGGGCCAGGTGCCATTTTCTGACGCCAGGGTCCTAGGTGACTGGTACAACTGGCTTCTCTGACTCCGCAACCTCCTGACTGTGTGACCTTGGACGCACTGCTTCACCTCTCTGTGCTGTTGTTTCAGAGCCGCAAAACGAGTGAGACAAGAGGTGGCAAATCGGATGCAAACATCAACGTCCTTTCATTTTTCCCTGTGAGAGCAAGAGTATGCACACCCTCCCCTTGCCCCCCGCAAAGATGGGGGTGCATCTAGAGATAGGAGACACGCTGTCTCAGAGGACACACGGCATTC
>NW_006203607.1:717213-728225 GCF_000334495.1 Tupaia belangeri chinensis | reverse complement strand
AGCCTGGACAGTGTGGTCCCTCCCCTTACCCCGGAGCCAGTACTTCCCTGACTCCCAGCACCTCCTACGCAATACATCTCCTGCACCCTCACGGCCCTACGAACAAGGCTCACCCACGCTGGCTTCTGGCCTGCCTGTTCTCTCCCCCACGCTGGGGTTCAGACTGATCTTCCTAAAACCCCGATCTGATCAACCTTCCCCTGAAAGCCTCTACATGATTCACCGTTTCCTGTAGAATAAACTTAGCATGCAGTCACGGCCCCTTCTAACCCAGCCAGTTTCCCTCTCAGTAGTCATCCGCAACTCTGTCCTCACAACACAGACACACAGTCCACACTAGAGCTGGTCGGGTCCGATCCCTGTTCCTCCGGAAGCCTGCGTTCCTGCACACCTGCACACCCATGCACCTGCTGCTCCCCCCAACCCCAGAACACCCTAGCCCTTTTCTTAACCGGGCAAATACCTTCTGGCCCTTCAGCACCTTGCTGAGCATTTTGTTTTGCACACTCCCACCTCCCGTCATTACTTAGAGCTGGGTGCCGAAGCTCTGGTCTGTAAGCTCTGGTAAATGCGAACCAGTGGGCAGGACTACCAGGGGCTCCTTGAAAGGGGCACGGAGGGCTGCATTGCCTTTCAGTTCCTTTATGGAAAACGGAAGTAATGGCTGGTGCTCGGTAGCTGTCTGAGGACATGAGGTGACCTTCAGGCTGAAGGAGGAGCCTGGGATATGACCACTGCGGGGCCACCACGTGCCCGGCCCACCCGGATGCCTTCGGTTCTTCTATAGGAAAGGAAAACGAGCGCTCGTGGGCGTAAGTCACCGTTACTGGACTTTGCTGTTACTCTGCTCCTATCCACTGTAACAGGCATCCCAGCCATTTCCTGGTGTGGCTCCTACTCACCTCTCCAACCACACGTTTCCCCTCCCCGACCCCACACCCCATGCTCCTCGCCCACGAATGTATTTTTAGGTTCCTCAGTGCATCATGGTTTTCTCAGGCATAACGCCCTCTCCTGTCTCCTCAGTGCCCCTCCTTAGGCCATCTGAAACATCTGTTCAGCTTTCTGGTTCCAACTCAAAGGACACCACCTCCAGGAAGCCTTCCTAGGTCTACTCTCTGCCCCCCATCAAGCAATCAGCCAGTCCTCCTGCTCTGTGTGCCCTGAATACCTATCAGGGTGGCTCTAACTATCCTCATGTATATGTCTGCATGTACCTCCCTGGTCCTAGGTCACTTGAGGCAGGAGCTAAGCAGCTCATATTAGCCTCTGGCATCTGGCCTGGGACATGGCAACACCGAGCGTAAATGAAGTTGTTCAGGAGACAACCCCAGACGCAGGTCTTCACTTTCTTCGGCCTGGAGTCTGGCCCGGAGGGCAGGGCTGTGTCCTTGGAAGAGAATGAGGGCTCCTGTCAGGCAAAAGGAGCCAGATGGTGGCACAGTGGTGATACAACGGAGCACACATGGGGAGGCCCCAGTTCATATCCCAGGTCCCACCTTTCCATGTTGGGCATGGGTCTGTGATCTGGCCTGGCTGATGCTGGGGTCAGGGGTCTCTCGCTCTCTCCCTTAGTAGAAATAAATAAATAAATTTGAAAGGAACAAAAATAAAAACAAAAACAAAGAGGGCTCACTCTCAGGCTGCTGTCCCCTGGAAGGCCCCGGGAAGTGTCTGTTGAGAGGATGCATGACTGTGTAACTCAGACTCCCTTCCAGGTTCTCCTCCAGGACTGACTCCCGCCAGCTGTGGCCCTGCCGCTCACCATCTGCCCCTGTGCAACTTCCCTCCTCTCCGCACTGAGTGAGCTCCCGTGGCTGGAGGCAGGAGACTCACGAAGTGGAGGGGAGAACACCCAGCTGCCGCCTGAGTCTGCCCTCCCAGCCGCCACAAGCTGCCGAGGAGCGTGGAAACAGCTGCTGCAAGGAGACCAGCGGGCAGGACGAACAGAGCAGCCCTGCAGAAGCTGAGTGGGCTGGGCCTTCCCCTGCCAATGACCTCGATACAGAGAAAGGACACCTTCGGGGGCACGGTGAGGTCCCTCGGGTGCCATCACATTTACTGAAGCTCCTTAGACAGAAGAATAAGACGTGGGGAGAACTAGCACCCTGCGCTTGGGAAAAGGAAAGGAACTCAAAGTGGCTGTGTTTGAATGTGTCACATGCCGCCCCCAGAGTTCTGCAGAGATGGGACCTGTGTCCTTGCAGGACAGGAGATAGATGGCAGAGAGAGAGGCTTCAAAGGAGCCTGGATTCTCCCCTTCCAGATGCGGGTGACTACCACGTGGCAGGCCAGCAGGACCTCTACCCCTCAAGGCTAAGGGCTGGTGGAGTTACTGGGGATAACTTCAGTTCACAAGGACTGCCCATGCATGAGAACTGGCCTCCGCTGGGGTGGGCTGCCCTGGGACACTCTTGTCCCCTGTGCCACGAAGCAGTGAACACTCCCAGAATCACAGGACACTACGGAGACTTTGGGCTCTGAGAACTTGGGGCCTGCACTGCTCCGGGGCGTCCTGGGGCAGCCGCAAGGTCTGCTCTCCGGAATGCCAATTGCTCCTGACACCTCAGCCAGCTTCCTGGGCTCCTCCGCCTCGTCAGGGAGGCCCGGTCTGTACAGTAGAGATGCTGGGGCAAGCTTACTGGCTCTGACCACTCTGCAGGGCCTTCTCTTATCCGGTTCATGTCGCCCTTCTGCCCACTTCTTGGATCTCAGCATCCTATGACTGGTCCCACCAAAGTTCCCATAGGTCACACACAGACAGGCAGAGAAGGTGACCTTCCAGAGAGACTGTTAGAGCAGGGGCAGGGTGCCGCACTGTCAGGCCGGAAGCATTCGTTCATTCATTTATTCACAAACTACAAATCGAACATCTAGTAGGCACAGTTATGGAATAAAGCAATAGGAAAAATAAAAATAAAAAAGAACACCGTGATGATAAATCCAGGGGGAACCAAGTTTACTAAAGCAGAAAGGTTTCTGTCCTGCAGGACTCAGAACTCTCTGGGTTGCCATGTTAGCAATGGACACTGTGACCGCCCCAGCATGTAGGCCCTGTGAGAAAAAACAACGGCGAGGAAAATCTAGAAAGCAGGGGCGGGTGGGGAAAGAAAAATCACTAGTAATCACACCACCCAGAAAGCACTCCTATAAACATTGAGGCGTTTGCCTTTTAAATAGTTTTAGGTGCACGTGTTACTTTTCCCCTCAATTTAGATCCTTCTGTATATACCTTCTCCTCCCAATCATTACACCCCAAATGTCTTCTCGTTTGTTAAACAGTAGTCTACAACGCCATTTGCACGGGTTGCATGGTGTGTTGCTATATAGATGTAACAACGCCACGTAATTTATCGAGCCAGTTCCTACATCCCTGTATGGGCACTTCCAGCCTTTCTGTGTTGCAAACGGTGCTATGAAGAAAACAGAATATAAATGCTATGTACGGAATTGTTACACTGTGGTGTTGAGGGAATAATGTCAAGAAAGAAACGTCTGTAGTGCTCAGTACAGACATAAACATCCGGGCCTAACAGAGAGCACGTGCTAGCCAATGACATAACATTTTGGATCTGCAGTTGGTTGAATCGGAGGATGCAGAACCCACAAACAAGGAGGGTGACCTGTCAAAATCCCTGAAAGGAGAATTTACGGGAAAAAATGGACAACTATTTGATATATACTGCCAGGCTGCCCTCTAGCTATTTGAAGCAATTTGTGCCCTGACTAGCAGACTTTTGTTTCAAGTGTCCAAGCCCTCACACTCTACCCAACCCTCTTAAGTATTAGGTTTCTATAATAAAAAAGAAAACTTTGCAGATTTTACAGGTAAAAATGTTATCTCATTATTGATTGACTGATTTTTAGATTTTTGCCAAGGGGATGTACATTCACTGGTGAGAGAGTGGGAAAGTGAGAAATCACCCCCAGGGGCGATGTTTTCTCCATAATTCCTTCCTTTCTAGTCTCCTCTTGGGATTTTGGACATGCACACACACAGTTGGCATCGTTTTGAAGCTGCCAGGTCCAGGACTCAAACCACAGTCAGCCCTGGGCAAACCCAGCATGGCACCTGTTGGCCCACCATTTCATTATCATCACTTGCCTTTCTAAAAATGTATTATGCAAACGGAACTTTTCTGTTTATCAAGTTTTTGTATTTCTTTTCTGCACTGATGGAGAAGACTTTTTAAATTTTTTTATTTGGGTCTTTTTTTTTTTTTTTTAAGAGTTTCTGCCTTAGGGTGTTTAGGATGTGTGTACTCCCCGGAGAGAGAGAGACAGACAGACACAGTGAGAAGAAAACTGAGAAATCACCCCCCAGGAGATGGCCATGCTGCAATCCCTTCTCCTCCATTCTCCTCCCAGGATCTTGGGCACGCACGCACATATGCCTGGTGTGAGTTTCAAGCCACTGGGTCCAGGACTCAGACCACGGTCAGCCATGTAGGCGTCCAGCGACATAACCACTATGCCACCTGCTGGTCCCTATTTGGGTCTCTCTTTTTTTTTTTAATTCTTTTTTTTTTCTTTTTATTCCCAAAGAGTGTGTACACTTGCCAAAGATAAGAGAGTGAGCATAAGAGAGAGAAAGAAAAAACACCCCACCGTGGAGTATGGTCCTTCTGTCATCTTTTCCTCCCATTTCTCCCTCCTGTCAGGCACACACGGACATGCACCTGGTGCGTTTTTCAGACTACCAGGGCCAGAAATCACGTGGAATCTGGCTCTCTTAACCATGCTTTGGGACCGGCCCTTAAACTTTTTACTTAGAATAATTGTAGAATCACAGAAAAAATTGCAAATACCATCCAAGTTCCCAGGTACCTTTTACGTAGCTTCCTGTAATGTTAACACACTCCCTAACCATGGTGCATTTCTCAAAACTAAGAAAAGAACACTGCTACAATACCACTCGCGGGACTCTAGACTTTATTTTTTTCACAGGTATTTTTCTTTTCTGTTCCAGTATCCAATCCAGGATCCTACACTGCACTCAGTGGCTACATTCCTCTTCTCTGACAGACAACAGCTTTTTCACCTTGTTCTTTGTGACCAAGTTTTCAAAGAGTTCTGAGTCAGTATTTTGCAGCACGTCCCTCAATGTGTGTTTGTCTGACATTTTCTCATGATTAGACTGGGGCTGTGGTGTGTGGGAGGCACGCCACAGAAATAAAGCGCCCTTCTCCTTGCATCATTTCTAGGGTCACACGACATCAACATGACTCGTCACTGATATTATTAACCTTGGGTCAGGTGGTGTCTGCTAGGTTTGTTCACCATGAAGTTACTATTTCTTTGGAAGTGAGTCACGAAGTCCAGCCCACACTCCAGGAGGGGAGGCGGGGATAAGCCTCACTTGCTGGGAAGGGAAATAATGTATATGTATAATTTTACACATTTATATACATTTATACATTATACAAATATGTATGTATTTCCTCCATTCTGAATTTTTTTTTAGAGATTTTTGCTCTAGGGCGCATGCACTCACTAGAGAGAGAGAGAGAGGCAGAGAGACAGGAAATGAGAACATCACCCGGGGGCTGGCCGTGCCACAATCCCTTCTCCTCTAGTCTCCTCTTGGGATTTGGGGCATGCACGCACACGTGCCTGGCATGAGTTTTAAGTTGCTGGGTCCAGGATTCAAACCATGGTTGACTACGTGGGAGTCCAGCAACGTAACCATTACACTGTCTGCTGGTCCCTCCGTTCTGACATTCTATGGAGATTTGTGCCCCTTTCAGTATGTGTTAATTTATTCAGTTATTCATTAAAAAAATATACTCGTGGGTTCTTTGGGTTATAACTTGATTCTACCATCACTTATTTCGTGGCCCACCTGGTTCCAGCTTGGGCTATTGAGAACTCTTTCTAGCTGGTTCCTGTGTTCTTTAGACATACTACCACTTTTTTTTGATGTCCTGTTTTATTTTGTTTTTAGACACTTCCTTCTCTTGGGTAACTATAGCGTATTTCAGGCTTGTGTGGTATTTTCTCTTTCCAGGCCTGGCATCAGTTATATCTCCAAGAAGTTCTGGGTCCTTTTATTGGAGAATGGTATTTAGAAGCTAAGATCTGGGCACGGTGGCTCATTAGTACTGGACTGACATCGGGGACAGATATGTGTGCATGCTAACTCCCCCATAAGCATACACCTACATTTATTTCTGCATCTATCAGAGCATATACTAAAATAGATGACATCTTGGACTAAACAGCCACCACAGGGTTCAGTCAAGCCTTCCTAAAGCCCTTCTGAACAGTGTCTGGAATCTCCGTTTCCACCTAATTCTTCTCAGTGAGCCAAAATCTAATCAAGTAGAGACTGGTCAGCCTTGGTTGAGCCTACTGCCATCTGCTGGAACCACAGAGCAACCCCAGGATATCTCCAGCCAGGCCTGTTCTTCAGGGTCTGAACACAGTAGCTGAGGACAGAGAACTGTCCAAAGACAGAGAACAAGGCACCTCGGCCTGAAGACCAAGTCCCAGCCCTGCCACTCACTGCCTCCTGACAAATTCTTTTTCTGTACAACAAGGAGTTCAATTAGATCATGTAAAGGTCTCGTATTCTGTGGCCACAGACAGTACTCGGTCAGTGTTGGCTGAATAAATGAGTGGGGGACTAGAGGAGTCTGGCACACACTAACCTCTTCCTAGTTCAAATCCACGTCCCATCACTGTCTCAGACAGGTAATTTACCCTTGCCAGGCCTTAGTGTATTTAATTTTCTTCTTGGTACTATATTGTATATTCCATATCTACCATAAGCATTTTTTTTGTAATAAAACAACTGAACTTAAAATTATATCGTATACTCTTCCCTAAAATTAATATTAATAAGCACTTCACAGGCTTCCACTGTGGTCTGATACACCCTCATGGATGGAAACACATAAAAGCTTCGAGTTCCTGCCTTAAAGCAGGTGCTCAACAGGTGTTAGTTTCTCCCTGTCTTTTCTTTCTCCTGCTGATCCTTCCAGAAGCTATGTTGTGAAGCTGATGAAAAAATGTCTTCCTCTCCTTTTTATTCACCCTGCTAGGGTGAGCAGGGAAGGCCATGGGAAAAGTCGCTGTCAAATGAACCTCTTTCTTGACCCCTTAGAGTCCTCCATACCTAGTGTCCTCCTACAGGGAAGGCCTCTTTGCAGGAATATTCTCAGAGTTCATGTAGTGTCCGCACCTGAGCAAACGCATTTCTCAGACCAGCACAGGGCAGGGAGCATAGGCTCCAGGCAACATTTGCTCATTCTAGCCAGCGCCCAGCTACAGCCACTCCCCTGGGCCCTCATTATCGGGACTGAAAACCCACAGGCTGCAGAGTTTGGAGCCTCGTGGCAAGTAGAGCCCAGCGTCCAAGCTCTGGATGGTAAGTCTCAGTTCAGCAGTCCTGGCTTCAGTTGTTTTTCTGCCCAAGACAAATTCCTCTGGGAAACTTGTCCCTTCTCTTCTGAGATTTTCAAATGATGTGCTTCTTTTCTTATTAAATAAATAAATAAATAACTTTAAGAGAACTTCTCATTGGAAGAGGGGTACTACTTTGTACTTCTTTTTTCTTTTTTCTTTTTTTTTTTTTTTGAGAGGTTTTCACTATAGGACGCATGCGCTCACGAGACAGAGAGAGAGACAGAGAGACAGAAAGAGAGAAATCACCCCCCAGGGGGGATGGTCACGCTGCAATCCCTTCTCCTCCATTCTCCTCTCGGGATCTTGGGCACGCACGCACACGCACCCGGTGTGAGTTTTAAGCCGCTGGGTCCGGGACGCGAACCGCAGTCAACTACGTAGGAGTCCAGCGACATAGCCATTACACTAACTGCTGGTTCCCCTACTTTGTACTTCTTGAACCAAGACCACAGAGAGATGTTCCATCATGGCTGTGAAAGTCACAAGTCTGAGAAAACCTAGCAAAAGCCAAAGAGAACTGAGGGCTCATTATGAAAACAAATCTAGAAATACATGAGTTGGTTTAAAAAAATTAGTATTTTTGTCAGAGAATTCAATTTCCACGTGAGCTCCAGTCCTTGCTAGTGGTTTTACCACCAAGCTTCCCTAATTCTGCCATGCAGAATGCCCCAGAAATGGGCAGTTGATCTGAGCAGACAACTCTCAAAGCAAGACATACGAATGACCAAAAAAGCATATGAACCTCAATGATCTTCCATGAAGGAAACATGGAATAATATGCACAATTCCCAAACTTATTTTAGTCATGAAATTCTAAGCAATGTCTATTAATATCTCTTAGGCCACTAGAGTTCAGGAACCCAGTTTAAAAACCCCCAGCCTATAGGAAACAATCCTAACTCCTCAGAAGACACTTAAGGCCTTCCATTATCTGGCATCTGCTTCCCTTTTTGGGATCGTTTTTTGCCTCTCTCCTATATTCTCCTGACACTTACACTTGAATGATGCTAAACATGCTATCTTATTTGAAGCTTCAGTACCTTTGCACATGCTATTCTATTGGTCTGTAATGCTATTCCCTCTTATCTTATGAGATCAACACTGCCAACTGTGTGAAATGTCCCCGACTCTCTTGGGCTGACAAAGACACACAAGCCTTGATATACTTGCAGCTCTTAGCCCAAGCCTCACTAGTGCTTCTCTGAACTATAAATATGTGTCTCTAACCTGTGAGTTCTTTGTCTTGGTTCTTGTTCTCTCCTGGCTCAATTCTTCAGCCTCTCATCAATTCCATAAGCTCCATTCCCTTTAATACATCTCTTACTTTTTAAAAAATCATCAAAAATTAGTTTCCATTGCTTGTGATCAAAATGTCCTAACTTGTATACCCAGAAAAGAGAGTTGTAAAATATTTTTTACTTTGGAAAACGGAATATTCACCTGAAGAAAAATGAAACTAGATCCCCTATCTCTCACCATTAACAAAAGTCAACTCAAAATGAATCACAGATCTAAATGTAAAGCCTCAAACTATAAAACTACTTGTGGAAAACATAGGGGAAATGCTTAAAGAAGGCAAAGATTTCTTGAGTAAGACTCTGAAAGTACAGATAACAACTCCAAAAACAGACAAATGGGATTTTATCAAACTAAAAGCTTCCGCACAGCTAGGTAAACAGTAAGTAAAGAGACATTCCACAGAATGGGAGAAAATATTTGCAAACTATACTTTAATAAGGGATTAATAACAAGAATGTATAGAAAACTCAAACAGTTCACCTGCAGAAAAACGAATAATCCAATTTTAAAAATGGGCAGTTGATCTGAACAGACAACTCTCAAAGCAAGACATACAAATAGCCAAAAAAGCATATGTATAAAATGTTCACTATTTCTTACCATAAGAGAAATGTAAGGCTAAACCACAATGAGTTATCACCTAATCCCAGTCAAAATAATTAAAAACAAAACAAAAACAAAAACAAAAGAATAAAGAACAACGAATGCTAGTGAGGCCATGGTGAGAAGGGAAACTTCCTAAATTGTTGATGGGAATGTAAATTAGTACAGCCACTGTGGCAAACAATATGGAGTTTCTTTAAAAATTTACAAATAGAGCTACCATATGACTTAGTAATCCTACTCATGGATATTTACCCAAAGGATAGGAAATCACTCAGTCAAAAAGACATTTGCATGTCTTTGTTTATTGCAGAATTATTCACAGTAGCTAGGCTATGGAATCAACCTAATTGTCCAACATTAAAAAATGTGGCACATATACACAATGTAATACTATGCAGTCATTAAGAACAATGAAATCCTATTTGATACAAAGTGGTCGAATCTAGAAGCAGTAATGCTAAGTGAAATATGAAAGACAAACACTGTATGTCCTTGCTCAATATATACTGAGTGCCTACACTCTATGGCAGAAATGGAAGGACTTGAAGACCCAGAAGTAGAGAGTACATCTGTAGATATCAGAGATTGCCTTGGGTGTGAGGATGAGGGGGTAGGAGAGGCTGAAGGAAAAAGCATTTAACAGATACAGGAATGCAGGTAGATGGGACAAAGGGGTTGGGGAATGGTATACCACAATTGACTAAAAGGAACAACTTCGTCAACCATGTATGTGTTTGTGTGTGTGTGTGTACAGAAATTTAAAAATAGAAATAAACACTAGTAGAGTAAAAATTAATAGTCCATATTATAATGTGATGTTCTTTATTGAAAATGATGAATATGGTATTATCCTTGATTTGATTACCACACACTGCATGTGTGTTTTACAAGTCCATATTATACCCCATAAAGATGTATAGCAATTAAATGTGAAGAAATTACAAAGTAAAATAAAACAGTAAAAGATTTTTAGTTCAAGAAATGTACATTGAAATGACAAAAAGCATTCAGGTCTATATTCTTGTGGGGAGAGGATGTTTAACACTCAGAGGGCCCCAGGAAAAAATTTAGTGTGGGGACCAGCAGGTGGCATAGTGGTTAAGGCACTGGTCTCCCACATGATCAAGCACAGTTTGAGTCCTGGACCCAGTGGCCTGAAACTCACACTGTGTGTGCCCAAAATCCTGAGAGGAAAATGGAGAAGAAGAGATTGCAGCATTGCCATTCTCCCTAGGAAGTGATTTCTTACTTTCTGTCTCTCTGTCTCTGTTGCTCCAGCAAGCACATGCACTGTATAGCAAAAATCTCCTCAATTTTTTTTTCCAGCATGATCTGCATGGTGCCAAGGAACTAGACATGGCCATGACTCAGAGCCTATTGAAGTCCTCTGCAAAGCGTACAGTTGCTCATGTTAATCAAGACGGCGGTGCCCACATTCCTGAGAAGCAGCTGTCACCAGCTGCACTCTGCAAACAGCTTCCTTCTGAGCTATGTGACAGGCAGGGAGCAGAATGTTCATTCCTGAACTTCTGATCACGGCAAGTTCAGGATGCCTCCCGAGAAGCCGTTACACAAAGGCTTCCAAAAGAAGGACTTTTATCTTGCAGAGCAAATAGAGGAGGAGGTGGTAAATGATGACTGAACAGTTCTGGACTCTGCTAGATGGCTTTACCACGCCTTTCATCCAGAGGTGGAGTCTC
>NW_006203607.1:709815-716109 GCF_000334495.1 Tupaia belangeri chinensis | reverse complement strand
CTTTCCCTCCCGCTTGCATCTGACTGGTCTTGATTTTTGCCTTAGCCAGAAGAATTTGGTGGAAGTGACGCTGTGACCGTCTGATCTCAGTCTTAAGAGGCCTGGCAGCTTTGCTTCTTGTTCTTGGAACCCTGAGACTACCATGCTGTGGAGAAGCCAGGGCTGGCTCCTGGAGGATGAGAGACCATGTGGAGGAGAGCCAGCGTGCTCCAGCCAAGAACCAGCACCGTGACCCTGGGCATGTGGGTGGGCTTCTCGTGGACCTTCCAGCCCAAGCCCAGCCAGTAAAGAACCTCCTATCCAGAATGGTGAGACATAATACATTGCTTTAAGCTACTCAGTGCTGGAATAGTCTGATATGCAATCACAGGTCATGAAACAGAATAGAAGGCTCAGAGTCCAGTAGGGGCCCAAATGTGTTCAGCTAAGGGGGATTCAGGTGAAAAGATGTAAAAGCAACCCAAGTGCCCCTTCACCAGATCTACCAAGTACCCAGGTACCACAAGGACAAGTGATAAGATGCCCTCTATCCAGAGAGACAGGCCCGGGAGTGAGAGCTGAGCATGAGCAGAGATGTGCCCTTCTCCCCCGCTTCCATAAAGTTCCAGCCAGAGCTGACCCTGAACCAAGGGAGGAACTCGCTGCCCACCTCGCTCCCCCTCCTCCCATCCATCTACGTTACCTGGCCCTGAACCATCACTGTGGGGAGAACAGACTGTAATAAATGCTATCTCCACACGCAAGGGGCTATGATTACTAAGTAGAGTTAAATAAAGTCAGAAAGGACTTAAAAGCAGGTAGGATGAGGTGGTCAGAAGAGAAACAGAACAACCACAGGCCTGTCAGGGCTGGCAGAGGGCAGACAGTGCAAAGCTTCCCGGAGGCCACCTGTGCGGAGCCTGACAGGAAGGGAGGCCTTCAGAGAGGGGCAGGGAGGTCATCAAAGCCCCGCCTCCCCTGCCCCAGACAATTCTTCCTCTCAAGCTGATCTCCCCTCTGCCCCTTCCCAAGGGCCCTAAGGAGATATCACCCTGATTGGCAGTTTTCTTTCTTTTCTGTCTCTATCTTTTTTTTTTTTTTTAAATTAAGAAAGGTATTTGCTATAGGGCTCATGCGCTTGCCAGAGAGCCAAGAAAGACAGAGACAGAAAGTGAGAAATGATCCACCAGGGGGACAGCCATGCTGCAATCCTTTCTCCTCCATTCTCCTCTCGGGATTCTAGGCACATACACACACACACGCCTAGCATGAGTTTTAAGCCACCAGGTCTGGGACTCAAACCATGGTTTACCACATGGGAGTCCAGCGATGTAACCATTATGCCATCTGCTGGTCCCCCAGTTGGCAGTTTTCTTTATCCCGCTACTCCATCCTGTGCCCAGCCCTGGGTTGGGTTAGTCTGGGAAACCGGTTGTTTGAGAAGCGTTCCTAAGACCCGACCACAGCCGTAGGCCATGGTGCCAGCCTTGCGAATGTTAGGACCCTTGAAAGGAATTGCTGAAACTTTCAGGATCTATCAGTTGAGAAAACACAGGGTGTGAAAACAGATCTTGGTTCATTTTTAATAATGCCCCCCCAGGGGTGTAGGAACAGGTTGAAACCACCAAAAACCGCTGATGACAGGGAGTGAGCAGCCAATAAAACAAACCTACATTTTTAGAAGGGCCTTTATTGCTTTAACTCCCAAAGACAACCTGTGACTGCAGGACCTGGAATGGGCAGGTGAGAACCGAGGTGGGAGAAGAGGCAGACTGCTGTGATGCGGAGTCTCCTGGGGACGTCCCCACATGTGCCGACTTAAACCCCCTGGCGGGCTGCACCGGGCTTGCCTCGCTAGGCTTTCCAACTGCCTGATGCCAAGCTGACAGCATTTCCCTGCCAGCTGACAAAGCATCTAATGTGGTCTGGAAAAGCAGCAGACTAGAAGCCACCAAAGAACTAGCTTTCTAATTCTGCTGCTCACTGGCTGTGTGAGTTTCACAAGCTCTTGTGCCTCTTTACGCTTTCATGAAAAGGTGGTGGAGGGTGGGAATAGGAGGAATGCGGGACTTGTTCTCAGCAAGTGATCTGAGCCAATGGTTCTGTTCGATGAATGCAGCTGCGCCTCAGCTCCTTCTCTGTGAACTGGGGGTGACACATAACAGGGAACTGAGACGCAAGTTGTGAGCCTGACAGCCACGGAACGAGGACCAATGACCAGCAGTTTTTCTCTCCTCCTCCCTTACTTTCTTCCGATGATAGATAAATGGCTCTTTCCTCTGAGTCCTGTCTTCAGGCTGACTGAATCCCTCTTGGTGACCCGGGACTAGCCTTCCCAGAGAGGAGCAGTCAGAACGAGCGTGATGACTTCAAACACCATCAGGCGTCCTGGGACGCAGCTGGCAGGGTGCCCTCACTCCTTGGCCCTGGTGATCCTGGGCTCCTTGTTGGCCTTCGCACAGAACGACTTGGCTGTGGGGGCCACCTCCCTGCAGGCCGGGCCAGAGCCAGGGCAGGCGCAGACAGCAATAACCACCCATTTTGCAACAAACAGGAAACCAGTTTACCAGCCTCCAAAATAGAACAGACAAAAACCCCAAAATATGAGGCCCTGACAATGGGCAGCTCAAGTTTCTCACATTGCTTCCTGACAAGCTGCAGGATATGTTACTCTTTTTTTTTTTTTTTAATTTCATATGAGAAAATGTCTCATGATGTCTTTATAAAGGTGAACAGGTACTGGCCCTGGAGCCCAGCAAAGAAGGGAACTGGATGCCATGAGGCCAGCTGTGGTTCAAATCCTAGACCGGCAGCTAGGTGAACCCACTGGGCACTACGGCCTATGGGCCCAAAACTCTGATGGGATGGAGGAGTGCAGGAGAGAGGAAGGCAGAGAGACTTTGCCCCCCCCCCCAGAGGGGTGCTGTCTCTGACAAGTGCATGTGCTCTCCGGCAACAATAATAGAATAAATAAACAGACAAAGGTGACCAGTCTCTGAAGCCCAAGGCCAGGAGGCAGACCAGCCAAACAGGCCTCATGCCTGCCAAAGCCCGATCTCCTCATTCCCCAATCCAGCTAGAAGTAGTTGTGGCCACAAGGGCCACTGAAGCCTTAACTCCTGTCTTGCTCCAACACTAAACAGATCTAAACATTAAACACATCTGCAAAGTGGGTCTCCCACGCCCAGCACTGCCTCTCCTGGCGCATCCCCCCCAATGCACTGCCATGCGGGTTGTGCCATCCCAGAGCCATGCCAACAGTGGGCCTCAGACACTCCCTCCGCTGGACTCTAAGAAGGACAGGGAACAGGGCCCATGCTGTTCCCTCTGCTGAGAACACTGTTCCTGACTGAGCACATGCGCCGCCAAAGCAATCCCGTGGGAACGACAGATTACCGCAGCAACGTTGCTAAGGACTATGTCACAGAGCGTCCTGGTCGAGGGCCCATGGGGAAAATGTGTCTCAGGTCCTAGCCCGGGGGAAGCTGTGCACACCCCGGGCACCTGATGTGTTTCTGTCCTATGGACACGATGACTCAGAACCACCAACCGATCACGTTCCCTTTCTGTTTCCACTGCAAAGCTGCTCTGTGCCAACTGGTTAATCGGATTTATGTCCTAACCTGCTCTATGCCCTATGGCTTTATTTTTGTTTCTTCCCTTATTTTCCTTGCACCTGAATTTCTCATTAACTTTGTTTTACCTTCATGCAGAATGATCATATAGTATTTTAAATCTTCATTCCAAATAGGGTGAGGTGTACATACACAACTGACTAAACGACTCCTACTTACTCTGTAAAACCCTCCTTAAAAGTTGCCACCTCTGATATTTCTCCCTAACCACTCCACAAAGGTGAGCTTCCCTTTCCAATGGCTCCACAGTCCCTCTTCCTGGATCAGCACTCACCCACGATTCTGTACCTCCCTGTCTTCATGGCTCACGCCACCGTCAGATAGACAGAGCAAGCCTGGGTGAAAGCTGAGGGCACACCCTCTGTCCAAGCCACCCAGTGCTTTATCCATCAGCTGTTTAATCCTCCCAATGAGCCTGCCAGGGGACGAGGACTGTGCCCAGTTTACTGAAGAAGCCCAAGCTCAGGAACATCAGGTGCTTCTACAAGGCCATCCGCTGCTGAGGGACAGAGCTGGCACCTAACTCTGCTGTCCTACCCTCTTGTCTTGGGTGTATCTCCCAGAGACCAACCGACGAATGAAAAAGAGCTTTTATGAAAAAGAGGGGAGCAAATTAGATTTCCTTAGATCATCAAAGAATTTACTATGGCATCAAACTCCTTTACACCACCTGGAGCATTTAAAATATGGCTTGATTCATAAAAATTCCTTCTCTACGATGGTCTAGAAAATTCACAGGCATTTCATTGTGGCTCCCTCCTGACTGCCCTCCAACAGGCTGGTTAGAGATGAGAGAATTGACCTCATTGCATCCTTGATTCTTTTAGAGCACCCCAAATCTCCCCCCAGTGCACACGCACACTCGCACATGCACCCGTGTGCACATGCACACACATGCATTTTTTAATTCTGGGAAGTGGCTGCAGCACGGAATATAAGCAGATGATGAGAGCTCACTTTGCAAAAAGCTCCCCAAAGAACGGGACACTAACCTTCCCTCTGAGCAAGTGCATGGGAACCATGAAGCCAGTCACTCCCATCCGCCCCACACCCCCAGCCCTGGAGTGTCCAGACGATCGGGTCTAAACAGTTAATGCCCCAGTTGGGAACATAATTGTCGGACGCCTTTCATTTAAACGCCCACTAGATCCACATACGCTAGTGCGCTTCCATTCACCCAGGAGGCAGTGACAGAAGGCTGCCTGGGTCTGGGTGTGAATGACCTTGGGCAAGTGCCAGCCTCTCGCTCCAGGTCTCAGTTTACTCTTGTGCAAGTGAGGGAGGACAATGGGTTGTAGTCAGGACAAGGCTGGTGCCAGGGTTCCCTGCCTCCTGGCAAACGCTATGTAAACAAGAGCCGCTTCTCTTTCCAGACCTTGTGTTCCCTCATTTTCAAGTGGGAGCAAGAGCTGGGGGACAAGGGTTTGGCCCCCAAAGGCAGGGAAGGAGAGGGTGTCTGAGTTATCTCAGCACAAAAGCAGCACCTCTGTCCTGATGGAGACCACCTCCTTTGAGAGGCTGATTCATGTGTCTCTCGGGCCATTTCATACCCTGTGCTGTGTGTGTGTGTGTGTGTGTGTGTGTGTGTGTGCAGCTGCTGGGCACGGGAGGGGTCCCCAAACATCAGCCCTCTTCCTGAAGGTTCCTGGGCCTCTACTGCTCCCCTCCACTCTCCGGGCAAGCACCCTCTCTCTCCCACCAAGGCTCCTTCGACTCTGTCTCCCCTCTCCTTGGCCAGCCGTGGGCACCATAACCTCAGGAAGCACAGCCAGGGTGACCAACCTGGAACCAGGGCACAGGTGATCCCACGGCCTCCTGGGCGCCACCCGTGGCCCTGCTCCCTGGCCCCAAGCCTGGGAATGAGCCCCTGCACACCACCCCCACTCTTGGACAAATAACTTTACCCCCACGAGCCTCAGTGTCCTTGGTATGAAGTGAGACAAGAGGGGCACCGAAGCTTCCATCAGAGACTTCTGAAGGTCATAGGGAGGATATGGAGATTTTATCCCCACCTGGAGGCTTCTGTCACGGCCCACTGTGGTTAAAAGCTGGGCAGGAAGGGACACCTCTGTGCTTACCTTCCTTCATCTATGGGGGCAGGAGGGACCTGGGCGGGGCAAGGGAGCCACCAGGACCACCGCCTGCCTTAACTCTGGAGGAAGGCCCTCCCAGGAGGACTGCGGCGGGTGAGGCCCCAGCCAAAAGCTCAGGAAAGCTCAGGCCAACAGGATCCAGATGGTGATGTACCTGCCACCCCACACCCACCCCACACCCGCCCTCCGCCCCTCAGGAGCACAGGCTGAGTCATCCTCAGGTCACTTGGTCGGTGAGTGAGCAGCTGTGGTTTCACGTCCTCTCTTCCTTGCCCCTCCCCCTCTAGCCTCCCCTACCCCCGCCCCACCACTTCCCTGCGCTCTGCTGTGGGAGGACGATGCCGTTGACATGTTTCAAAAGTAAAAGTGGAGCGTGTCTAGCTCTCCTGCGTGTCTAGCTCTCTCCCGCGTGTCTAGCTCTCTCCCGCGTGTCTAGCTCTCCTGCGTGTCTAGCTCTCTCCCGCGTGTCTAGTTCTCCCGCGTATCTAGCTCTCTCCCACGTGTCTAGCTCTCTCCCGCGTGTCTAGCTCTCCCGCATGTCTAGCTCTCTCCCGCGTGTCTAGCTCTCTCCCGCGTGTCTAGCTCTC